>NW_027415072.1:0-143372 GCF_964106895.1 Numenius arquata
GTACGAGCCTCTAGTGGCCCTAGGGGCCTGTAGAGTCTCATACAATTCCGTAGGGTCCTGTAGGTTTCCATAAGCGCCCGCAGAGGTCTGAAGGGGCCCGTCCTGTTCCGTAAGGATCCACAGGGCTCCATAGAGCTTCGTAGGTTTCCTAGAGGCCTGTAGAGTACCGCAGGAGCCAGTAGTGTTCTGTAGGGGCCCGTAGGGTTCTTTCCATAGGGGCTGGCAGTGTTCCGTAGGGGCCTCTAGGATTGTGTAAGTGCCCGCAGGAGTCTGTGGGATTCTGTAAGGTTCCGGAGGGTTCTGCAGGGTTCCGTAGGGGCCCGTAGAGTTCCGTAGTGGCTGGTAAAGTTCCCTAGGGCCCTGTACCATTCCATAACTGCCTGCAAGGGTCTTTAGGCTTCCGTAGGGGCTGGTAGGGTTCCATAAAGTTCCGTGGGTTCCTGCAGAATTCTGCAAGTGCCCGCAAGGGCCTGTAGGGGCGCACAGTGTTTCTGTCAGGTTCCGTAGAGTTCCGTAGGGGCCATAGGTTTCCGTAGTGGCTGGTAGTATTCCGTCTGTAGGTTTCCGTAGGCACCTGCAGTGTTCTGTAGGAGCCCATAGGGTTTTAGTGAGGTTCCGTTGTGTCGCTAAGGGTCTTGTAGAGTGCTGTCAGGTCCTGGAGTATTCTGTAGGGTTCCAGAGGGGCTCGTAGGGTTCCGTCGAAATCTGTAGGGTTCCCTAAGGGCCCATAGAGTCCCGTAGATTTCCGTAGGGACCTGTAGGGTTGTGTAAGTGCCCACAGGGGTTGGTAGGAGCTTGTAGGGTTCCATAAGTTTCCAGAGATTTGTGTAGGGTTCCGTAGGGGCCTGTGGTGTTCCCTAGCGGCCTGTAGAGTCTCGTAAGGTTCCGTAGGGGCCTGTGGTGTTCCCTAGGGCCCTGAAGAGTCTGTAGTTTGCCCGGTGGCACTCGCCGGCGCTGGGTGGTAGCGCGTCGAGCTCGGGAGATCGCCTGGCGGCACCCCGAGGAGCGGGATGAGCGTGCGTCGGGTCGACCGGACGTACAGCGGCACCTGGAGGCGCACGGTGGTAGTGCGGCGAGCTCGGCAGAGCACCCGGCGGCACCCCGAGGAGCGGGGTGAAGGAGCGGCGATATCGGGAGAGCGCTCGGCGGCAACCGATGAGCGGGATGAGCATGCGCCGGGTCGACCGGACGCACAGCAACACCCGGAAGAGCCCCGCAGCACCCCGAAGAGCGGGGTGAAGGATCGGTGTGGTCAGGAGGAGGCGGAGCGACAGCCGGAGGCGCAGGGTGGTAGCGTGGTGAGCTCGGACAGTGCCCGGCGGCACCCCGAAGAGCGCGCTGAGGGCACGGGTGAGTCGGACGAGGACTCGTCGGCACCCCGAAGGGCGGGGGGAGCGGCTCGGGCAGGTGGGACGTGCGCCCGTCACCATCCCGAGGGGTGGGTTAAGGCTCGGCGGGATCGAGTTGGCGCCCGACGGCACCCGGAGGGGTGGGATGAGGGTGCGTCGGGGTTGGGAGGATGCGCAGCGACACCCGGAGGCGCAGAGCGGTAGCGCAGCAAGCTCGGCAGAGCGCCCGGAGGCACCCTGCCGAGCGGGGTGTATATACGGAGCGGTTGGAAGGCGCACTGCGACACCTGGAGGAGCACGGTAGTAGCGCGGCGAGCTCGGGAGAGCCCCGCATCACCCTGAAGAGCGGGGTGATGAATCGGCGTGGTCGGGAGGACGCGCAGCAACACGCAGAGGCGCACGCTGGTACAACGGCGAGCTCGGACAATGGTTCCAGAGCTCGGGACTCTGTAGGGTTCCAGAGGGGCTCGTAGGGTTCCGTCGAAATCTGTAGGGTTCCCTAGGGGCCCGTAGAGTCCCGTAGATTGCCGTACGGACCTGTAGGGTTGTGTAAGTGCCCGCAGGGGTTGGTAGGAGCCTGTAGGGTTCCATAAGTTTCCAGAGGGTTGTGTAGGGTTCCGTAGGAGTCTGTGGTGTTCCCTAGGGGCCTCTAGAGTCTCGTACGGTTCCGTAGGGGCCTGTAGTGTTCCCTAGGGGCCTGTAGAGTCTCATACAATTCCGTAGGGTCCTGTAGGTTTCCATAAGCGCCCGCAGAGGTCTGAAGGGGCCCGTCCTGTTCCGTAAGGATCCACAGGGCTCCATAGAGCTTCGTAGGTTTCCTAGAGGCCTGTAGAGTACCGCAGGAGCCAGTAGTGTTCTGTAGGGGCCCGTAGGGTTCTTTCCATAGGGGCTGGCAGTGTTCCGTAGGGGCCTCTAGGATTGTGTAAGTGCCCGCAGGAGTCTGTGGGATTCTGTAAGGTTCCGGAGGGTTCTGCAGGGTTCCGTAGGGGCCCGTAGAGTTCCGTAGTGGCTGGTAAAGTTCCCTAGGGCCCTGTACCATTCCATAACTGCCTGCAAGGGTCTTTAGGCTTCCGTAGGGGCTGGTAGGGTTCCATAAAGTTCCGTGGGTTCCTGCAGAATTCTGCAAGTGCCCGCAAGGGCCTGTAGGGGCGCACAGTGTTTCTGTCAGGTTCCGTAGAGTTCCGTAGGGGCCATAGGTTTCCGTAGTGGCTGGTAGTATTCCGTCTGTAGGTTTCCGTAGGCACCTGCAGTGTTCTGTAGGAGCCCATAGGGTTTTAGTGAGGTTCCGTTGTGTCGCTAAGGGTCTTGTAGAGTGCTGTCAGGTCCTGGAGTATTCTGTAGGGTTCCAGAGGGGCTCGTAGGGTTCCGTCGAAATCTGTAGGGTTCCCTAAGGGCCCATAGAGTCCCGTAGATTTCCGTAGGGACCTGTAGGGTTGTGTAAGTGCCCACAGGGGTTGGTAGGAGCTTGTAGGGTTCCATAAGTTTCCAGAGATTTGTGTAGGGTTCCGTAGGGGCCTGTGGTGTTCCCTAGCGGCCTGTAGAGTCTCGTAAGGTTCCGTAGGGGCCTGTGGTGTTCCCTAGGGCCCTGAAGAGTCTGTAGTTTGCCCGGTGGCACTCGCCGGCGCTGGGTGGTAGCGCGTCGAGCTCGGGAGATCGCCTGGCGGCACCCCGAGGAGCGGGATGAGCGTGCGTCGGGTCGACCGGACGTACAGCGGCACCTGGAGGCGCACGGTGGTAGTGCGGCGAGCTCGGCAGAGCACCCGGCGGCACCCCGAGGAGCGGGGTGAAGGAGCGGCGATATCGGGAGAGCGCTCGGCGGCAACCGATGAGCGGGATGAGCATGCGCCGGGTCGACCGGACGCACAGCAACACCCGGAAGAGCCCCGCAGCACCCCGAAGAGCGGGGTGAAGGATCGGTGTGGTCAGGAGGAGGCGGAGCGACAGCCGGAGGCGCAGGGTGGTAGCGTGGTGAGCTCGGACAGTGCCCGGCGGCACCCCGAAGAGCGCGCTGAGGGCACGGGTGAGTCGGACGAGGACTCGTCGGCACCCCGAAGGGCGGGGGGGAGCGGCTCGGGCAGGTGGGACGTGCGCCCGTCACCATCCCGAGGGGTGGGTTAAGGCTCGGCGGGATCGAGTTGGCGCCCGACGGCACCCGGAGGGGTGGGATGAGGGTGCGTCGGGGTTGGGAGGATGCGCAGCGACACCCGGAGGCGCAGAGCGGTAGCGCAGCAAGCTCGGCAGAGCGCCCGGAGGCACCCTGCCGAGCGGGGTGTATATACGGAGCGGTTGGAAGGCGCACTGCGACACCTGGAGGAGCACGGTAGTAGCGCGGCGAGCTCGGGAGAGCCCCGCATCACCCTGAAGAGCGGGGTGATGAATCGGCGTGGTCGGGAGGACGCGCAGCAACACGCAGAGGCGCACGCTGGTACAACGGCGAGCTCGGACAATGGTTCCAGAGCTCGGGACTCTGTAGGGTTCCAGAGGGGCTCGTAGGGTTCCGTCGAAATCTGTAGGGTTCCCTAGGGGCCCGTAGAGTCCCGTAGATTGCCGTACGGACCTGTAGGGTTGTGTAAGTGCCCGCAGGGGTTGGTAGGAGCCTGTAGGGTTCCATAAGTTTCCAGAGGGTTGTGTAGGGTTCCGTAGGAGTCTGTGGTGTTCCCTAGGGGCCTCTAGAGTCTCGTACGGTTCCGTAGGGGCCTGTAGTGTTCCCTAGGGGCCTGTAGAGTCTCATACAATTCCGTAGGGTCCTGTAGGTTTCCATAAGCGCCCGCAGAGGTCTGAAGGGGCCCGTCCTGTTCCGTAAGGATCCACAGGGCTCCATAGAGCTTCGTAGGTTTCCTAGAGGCCTGTAGAGTACCGCAGGAGCCAGTAGTGTTCTGTAGGGGCCCGTAGGGTTCTTTCCATAGGGGCTGGCAGTGTTCCGTAGGGGCCTCTAGGATTGTGTAAGTGCCCGCAGGAGTCTGTGGGATTCTGTAAGGTTCCGGAGGGTTCTGCAGGGTTCCGTAGGGGCCCGTAGAGTTCCGTAGTGGCTGGTAAAGTTCCCTAGGGCCCTGTACCATTCCATAACTGCCTGCAAGGGTCTTTAGGCTTCCGTAGGGGCTGGTAGGGTTCCATAAAGTTCCGTGGGTTCCTGCAGAATTCTGCAAGTGCCCGCAAGGGCCTGTAGGGGCGCACAGTGTTTCTGTCAGGTTCCGTAGAGTTCCGTAGGGGCCATAGGTTTCCGTAGTGGCTGGTAGTATTCCGTCTGTAGGTTTCCGTAGGCACCTGCAGTGTTCTGTAGGAGCCCATAGGGTTTTAGTGAGGTTCCGTTGTGTCGCTAAGGGTCTTGTAGAGTGCTGTCAGGTCCTGGAGTATTCTGTAGGGTTCCAGAGGGGCTCGTAGGGTTCCGTCGAAATCTGTAGGGTTCCCTAAGGGCCCATAGAGTCCCGTAGATTTCCGTAGGGACCTGTAGGGTTGTGTAAGTGCCCACAGGGGTTGGTAGGAGCTTGTAGGGTTCCATAAGTTTCCAGAGATTTGTGTAGGGTTCCGTAGGGGCCTGTGGTGTTCCCTAGCGGCCTGTAGAGTCTCGTAAGGTTCCGTAGGGGCCTGTGGTGTTCCCTAGGGCCCTGAAGAGTCTGTAGTTTGCCCGGTGGCACTCGCCGGCGCTGGGTGGTAGCGCGTCGAGCTCGGGAGATCGCCTGGCGGCACCCCGAGGAGCGGGATGAGCGTGCGTCGGGTCGACCGGACGTACAGCGGCACCTGGAGGCGCACGGTGGTAGTGCGGCGAGCTCGGCAGAGCACCCGGCGGCACCCCGAGGAGCGGGGTGAAGGAGCGGCGATATCGGGAGAGCGCTCGGCGGCAACCGATGAGCGGGATGAGCATGCGCCGGGTCGACCGGACGCACAGCAACACCCGGAAGAGCCCCGCAGCACCCCGAAGAGCGGGGTGAAGGATCGGTGTGGTCAGGAGGAGGCGGAGCGACAGCCGGAGGCGCAGGGTGGTAGCGTGGTGAGCTCGGACAGTGCCCGGCGGCACCCCGAAGAGCGCGCTGAGGGCACGGGTGAGTCGGACGAGGACTCGTCGGCACCCCGAAGGGCGGGGGGAGCGGCTCGGGCAGGTGGGACGTGCGCCCGTCACCATCCCGAGGGGTGGGTTAAGGCTCGGCGGGATCGAGTTGGCGCCCGACGGCACCCGGAGGGGTGGGATGAGGGTGCGTCGGGGTTGGGAGGATGCGCAGCGACACCCGGAGGCGCAGAGCGGTAGCGCAGCAAGCTCGGCAGAGCGCCCGGAGGCACCCTGCCGAGCGGGGTGTATATACGGAGCGGTTGGAAGGCGCACTGCGACACCTGGAGGAGCACGGTAGTAGCGCGGCGAGCTCGGGAGAGCCCCGCATCACCCTGAAGAGCGGGGTGATGAATCGGCGTGGTCGGGAGGACGCGCAGCAACACGCAGAGGCGCACGCTGGTACAACGGCGAGCTCGGACAATGGTTCCAGAGCTCGGGACTCTGTAGGGTTCCAGAGGGGCTCGTAGGGTTCCGTCGAAATCTGTAGGGTTCCCTAGGGGCCCGTAGAGTCCCGTAGATTGCCGTACGGACCTGTAGGGTTGTGTAAGTGCCCGCAGGGGTTGGTAGGAGCCTGTAGGGTTCCATAAGTTTCCAGAGGGTTGTGTAGGGTTCCGTAGGAGTCTGTGGTGTTCCCTAGGGGCCTCTAGAGTCTCGTACGGTTCCGTAGGGGCCTGTAGTGTTCCCTAGGGGCCTGTAGAGTCTCATACAATTCCGTAGGGTCCTGTAGGTTTCCATAAGCGCCCGCAGAGGTCTGAAGGGGCCCGTCCTGTTCCGTAAGGATCCACAGGGCTCCATAGAGCTTCGTAGGTTTCCTAGAGGCCTGTAGAGTACCGCAGGAGCCAGTAGTGTTCTGTAGGGGCCCGTAGGGTTCTTTCCATAGGGGCTGGCAGTGTTCCGTAGGGGCCTCTAGGATTGTGTAAGTGCCCGCAGGAGTCTGTGGGATTCTGTAAGGTTCCGGAGGGTTCTGCAGGGTTCCGTAGGGGCCCGTAGAGTTCCGTAGTGGCTGGTAAAGTTCCCTAGGGCCCTGTACCATTCCATAACTGCCTGCAAGGGTCTTTAGGCTTCCGTAGGGGCTGGTAGGGTTCCATAAAGTTCCGTGGGTTCCTGCAGAATTCTGCAAGTGCCCGCAAGGGCCTGTAGGGGCGCACAGTGTTTCTGTCAGGTTCCGTAGAGTTCCGTAGGGGCCATAGGTTTCCGTAGTGGCTGGTAGTATTCCGTCTGTAGGTTTCCGTAGGCACCTGCAGTGTTCTGTAGGAGCCCATAGGGTTTTAGTGAGGTTCCGTTGTGTCGCTAAGGGTCTTGTAGAGTGCTGTCAGGTCCTGGAGTATTCTGTAGGGTTCCAGAGGGGCTCGTAGGGTTCCGTCGAAATCTGTAGGGTTCCCTAAGGGCCCATAGAGTCCCGTAGATTTCCGTAGGGACCTGTAGGGTTGTGTAAGTGCCCACAGGGGTTGGTAGGAGCTTGTAGGGTTCCATAAGTTTCCAGAGATTTGTGTAGGGTTCCGTAGGGGCCTGTGGTGTTCCCTAGCGGCCTGTAGAGTCTCGTAAGGTTCCGTAGGGGCCTGTGGTGTTCCCTAGGGCCCTGAAGAGTCTGTAGTTTGCCCGGTGGCACTCGCCGGCGCTGGGTGGTAGCGCGTCGAGCTCGGGAGATCGCCTGGCGGCACCCCGAGGAGCGGGATGAGCGTGCGTCGGGTCGACCGGACGTACAGCGGCACCTGGAGGCGCACGGTGGTAGTGCGGCGAGCTCGGCAGAGCACCCGGCGGCACCCCGAGGAGCGGGGTGAAGGAGCGGCGATATCGGGAGAGCGCTCGGCGGCAACCGATGAGCGGGATGAGCATGCGCCGGGTCGACCGGACGCACAGCAACACCCGGAAGAGCCCCGCAGCACCCCGAAGAGCGGGGTGAAGGATCGGTGTGGTCAGGAGGAGGCGGAGCGACAGCCGGAGGTGCAGGGTGGTAGCGTGGTGAGCTCGGACAGTGCCCGGCGGCACCCCGAAGAGCGCGCTGAGGGCACGGGTGAGTCGGACGAGGACTCGTCGGCACCCCGAAGGGCGGGGGGAGCGGCTCGGGCAGGTGGGACGTGCGCCCGTCACCATCCCGAGGGGTGGGTTAAGGCTCGGCGGGATCGAGTTGGCGCCCGACGGCACCCGGAGGGGTGGGATGAGGGTGCGTCGGGGTTGGGAGGATGCGCAGCGACACCCGGAGGCGCAGAGCGGTAGCGCAGCAAGCTCGGCAGAGCGCCCGGAGGCACCCTGCCGAGCGGGGTGTATATACGGAGCGGTTGGAAGGCGCACTGCGACACCTGGAGGAGCACGGTAGTAGCGCGGCGAGCTCGGGAGAGCCCCGCATCACCCTGAAGAGCGGGGTGATGAATCGGCGTGGTCGGGAGGACGCGCAGCAACACGCAGAGGCGCACGCTGGTACAACGGCGAGCTCGGACAATGGTTCCAGAGCTCGGGACTCTGTAGGGTTCCAGAGGGGCTCGTAGGGTTCCGTCGAAATCTGTAGGGTTCCCTAGGGGCCCGTAGAGTCCCGTAGATTGCCGTACGGACCTGTAGGGTTGTGTAAGTGCCCGCAGGGGTTGGTAGGAGCCTGTAGGGTTCCATAAGTTTCCAGAGGGTTGTGTAGGGTTCCGTAGGAGTCTGTGGTGTTCCCTAGGGGCCTCTAGAGTCTCGTACGGTTCCGTAGGGGCCTGTAGTGTTCCCTAGGGGCCTGTAGAGTCTCATACAATTCCGTAGGGTCCTGTAGGTTTCCATAAGCGCCCGCAGAGGTCTGAAGGGGCCCGTCCTGTTCCGTAAGGATCCACAGGGCTCCATAGAGCTTCGTAGGTTTCCTAGAGGCCTGTAGAGTACCGCAGGAGCCAGTAGTGTTCTGTAGGGGCCCGTAGGGTTCTTTCCATAGGGGCTGGCAGTGTTCCGTAGGGGCCTCTAGGATTGTGTAAGTGCCCGCAGGAGTCTGTGGGATTCTGTAAGGTTCCGGAGGGTTCTGCAGGGTTCCGTAGGGGCCCGTAGAGTTCCGTAGTGGCTGGTAAAGTTCCCTAGGGCCCTGTACCATTCCATAACTGCCTGCAAGGGTCTTTAGGCTTCCGTAGGGGCTGGTAGGGTTCCATAAAGTTCCGTGGGTTCCTGCAGAATTCTGCAAGTGCCCGCAAGGGCCTGTAGGGGCGCACAGTGTTTCTGTCAGGTTCCGTAGAGTTCCGTAGGGGCCATAGGTTTCCGTAGTGGCTGGTAGTATTCCGTCTGTAGGTTTCCGTAGGCACCTGCAGTGTTCTGTAGGAGCCCATAGGGTTTTAGTGAGGTTCCGTTGTGTCGCTAAGGGTCTTGTAGAGTGCTGTCAGGTCCTGGAGTATTCTGTAGGGTTCCAGAGGGGCTCGTAGGGTTCCGTCGAAATCTGTAGGGTTCCCTAAGGGCCCATAGAGTCCCGTAGATTTCCGTAGGGACCTGTAGGGTTATGTAAGTGCCCACAGGGGTTGGTAGGAGCTTGTAGGGTTCCATAAGTTTCCAGAGATTTGTGTAGGGTTCCGTAGGGGCCTGTGGTGTTCCCTAGCGGCCTGTAGAGTCTCGTAAGGTTCCGTAGGGGCCTGTGGTGTTCCCTAGGGCCCTGAAGAGTCTGTAGTTTGCCCGGTGGCACTCGCCGGCGCTGGGTGGTAGCGCGTCGAGCTCGGGAGATCGCCTGGCGGCACCCCGAGGAGCGGGATGAGCGTGCGTCGGGTCGACCGGACGTACAGCGGCACCTGGAGGCGCACGGTGGTAGTGCGGCGAGCTCGGCAGAGCACCCGGCGGCACCCCGAGGAGCGGGGTGAAGGAGCGGCGATATCGGGAGAGCGCTCGGCGGCAACCGATGAGCGGGATGAGCATGCGCCGGGTCGACCGGACGCACAGCAACACCCGGAAGAGCCCCGCAGCACCCCGAAGAGCGGGGTGAAGGATCGGTGTGGTCAGGAGGAGGCGGAGCGACAGCCGGAGGCGCAGGGTGGTAGCGTGGTGAGCTCGGACAGTGCCCGGCGGCACCCCGAAGAGTGCGCTGAGGGCACGGGTGAGTCGGACGAGGACTCGTCGGCACCCCGAAGGGCGGGGGGAGCGGCTCGGGCAGGTGGGACGTGCGCCCGTCACCATCCCGAGGGGTGGGTTAAGGCTCGGCGGGATCGAGTTGGCGCCCGACGGCACCCGGAGGGGTGGGATGAAGGTTCGTCGGGGTTGGGAGGATGCGCAGCGACACCCGGAGGCGCAGAGCGGTAGCGCAGCAAGCTCGGCAGAGCGCCCGGAGGCACCCTGCCGAGCGGGGTGTATATACGGAGCGGTCGGAAGGCGCACTGCGACACCTGGAGGAGCACGGTAGTAGCGCGGCGAGCTCGGGAGAGCCCCGCATCACCCTGAAGAGCGGGGTGATGAATCGGCGTGGTCGGGAGGACGCGCAGCAACACGCAGAGGCGCACGCTGGTACAACGGCGAGCTCGGACAATGGTTCCAGAGCTCGGGACTCTGTAGGGTTCCAGAGGGGCTCGTAGGGTTCCGTCGAAATCTGAAGGGTTCCCTAGGGGCCCGTAGAGTCCCGTAGATTTCCGTAGGGGCCTGTAGGTTTGTGTAAGTGCCCGCAGGGGTTGGTAGGAGCTTGTAGGGTGCCATATGTTTCCGGAGGGTTGTGTAGGGTTCCGCAGGGGCCTGTGGTGTTCCCTAGGGGCCTGTAGAGTCTCGTACAGTTCCGTAGGGTCCTGTAGGTTTCCATAAGCGCCCGCAGAGGTCTGAAGGGGCCCGTACTGTTCCGTAAGGATCCATAGGGTTCCGTAGAGCTTCGTAGGTTCCCTAGAGGCCTCTGGAGTACCGCAGGAGCCAGTAGTGTTCTGAAGGGGCCCGTAGGTTTCTTTCCATAGGGGCTGGCAGTATTGCGTAAGGGCCTGTACGGTTGTGTAAGTGCCCGCAGAAGTCTGTAGGAGTCTGTGGGATTCTGTAAGGTTCTGGAGGGTTCTGCAGGGTTCCATAGGGACCCGTAGAGTTCCGCAGTGGCTGGTAAAGTTCCGTAGGGCCCTGTGGGGTTCTGTATGGACCTGTAGGGTTCCGTAGGGGCCTGCAGGGTTCCGTAAGTGCCCGCAGGTGTCTGTAGGGTTCCGTAGGGGTCAGTAGGGTTCCGTAGGCACCTGCAGTGTTCTGTAGGAGCCCATAGGGTTTTAGTGAGGTTCCGTTGTGTTGCTAAGGGTCTTGTAGAGTGCTGTCGGGTCCTGGAGTATTCTGTAGGGTTCCAGAGGGGCTCGTAGGGTTCCGTCGAAATCTGAAGGGTTCCCTAGGGGCCCGTAGAGTCCCATAGATTTCCGTAGGGACCTGTAGGGTTATGAAAGTGCCCGCAGGGGTTGGTAGGAGCTTGTAGGGTGCCATATGTTTCCGGAGGGTTGTGTAGGGTTCCGTAGGGGCCTGTGGTGTTCCCTAGGGGCCTGTAGAGTCTCGTACAGTTCCGTAGGGTCCTGTAGGTTTCCATAAGCGCCCGCAGAGGTCTGAAGGGGCCCGTACTGTTCCGTAAGGATCCATAGGGTTCCGTAGAGCTTCGTAGGTTCCCTAGAGGCCTGTGGAGTACCGCAGGAGCCAGTAGTGTTCCGTAGGGTCCTCTAGGGTTGAGTAAGTGCCCGCAAGAGTCTGTAGGAATCCGTGGGATTCTGTAAGGTTCTGGAGGGTTCTGCAGGGTTCCGTAGGGGCCCCTAGAGTTCCGTAGTGGCTGGTAAAGTTCCCTAGGGCCCTGTGGGGTTCTGTATGGACCTGTAGGGTTCCATAGGGGCCTGCAGTGTTCTGTAAGTGCCCGTAGGTGTCTGTACGGGTCTGTAGGGTTCCGTAGGCACCTACAGTGTTCTGTAGGAGCCCATAGGGTTTCAGTGAGGTTCCGTTGTGTTGCTAAGGGTCTTGGAGAGTTCTGTCGGGTCCTGGAGTATTCTGTAGGGTTCCAGAGGGCCTTGTAGGGTTCCGTCGAAATCTGAAGGGTTCCCTAGGGGCCCGTAGAGTCCCATAGATTTCCGTAGGGGCCTGTAGGTTTGTGTAAGTGCCCGCAGGGGTTGGTAGGAGCTTGTAGGGTGCCATATGTTTCCGGAGGGTTGTGTAGGGTTCCGTAGGGGCCTGTGGTGTTCCCTAGGGGCCTGTAGAGTCTCGTACAGTTCCGTAGGGTCCTGTAGGTTTCCATAAGCGCCCGCAGAGGTCTGAAGGGGCCCGTACTGTGCCGTAAGGATCCATAGGGTTCCGTAGAGCTTCGTAGGTTCCCTAGAGGCCTCTGGAGTACCGCAGGAGCCAGTAGTGTTCTGTAGGGGCCCGTAGGGTTCCTTCCATAGGAGCTGGCAGTGTTCCGTAGGGTCCTCTAGGGTTGAGTAAGTGCCCGCAGGAGTCTGTAAGAATCCGTGGGATTCTGTAAGGTTCTGGAGGGTTCTGCAGGGTTCCGTAGGGGCCCGTAGAGTTCCGTAGTGGCTGGTAAAGTTCCCTAGGGCCCTGTACCGTTCCGTAACTGCCTGCAATGGTCTTTAGGCTTCCGTAAGGGCTGGTAGGGTTCCATAAAGTTCCGTGGGTTCCTGCAGAGTTCTGCAAGTGCCCGCAAGGGCCAGTAGGGGCCCACAGTGTTTCTGCCAGGTTCCGTAGAGTTCCGTAGGGGCCATATTTTTCTGTAGTGACTGGTAGTGTTCTGTAGGGGTCTGTAGGTTTCCGTAGGCACCTACAGTGTTCTGTAGGAGCCCATAGGGTTTTAGTGAGGTTCCGTTGTGTTGCTAAGGGTCTTGTAGAGTCCTGCCGGGTCCTGGAGTATTCTGTAGGGTTCCAGAGGGGCTCGTAGGGTTCCGTCGAAATCTGAAGGGTTCCCTAGGGGCCCGTAGAGTCCCGTAGATTTCCGTAGGGACCTGTAGGGTTGTGTAAGTGCCCGCAGGGGTTGGTAGGAGCTTGTAGGGTGCCATATGTTTCCGGAGGGTTGTGTAGGGTTCCGTAGGGGCCTGTGGTGTTCCCTAGGGGCCTGTAGAGTCTCGTACAGTTCCGTAGGGTCCTGTAGGTTTCCATAAGCGCCCGCAGAGGTCTGAAGGGGCCCATACTGTGCCGTAAGGATCCATAGGGTTCCGTAGAGCTTCGTAGGTTCCCTAGAGGCCTGTGGAGTACCGCAGGAGCCAGTAGTGTTCTGTAGGGGCCCGTAGGGTTCCTTCCATAGGAGCTGGCAGTGTTCCGTAGGGTCCTCTAGGGTTGAGTAAGTGCCCGCAGGAGTCTGTAGGAATCCGTGGGATTCTGTAAGGTTCTGGAGGGTTCTGCAGGGTTCCGTAGGGGCCCGTAGAGTTCCGTAGTGGCTGGTAAAGTTCCGTAGGGCCCTGTGGGGTTCTGTATGGACCTGTAGGGTTCCGCAGGGGCCTGCAGGGTTCCGTAAGTGCCCGCAGGTGTCTGTAGGAGTCTGTGGGATTCTGTCAGATTCCGGAGGGTTCTGCAGAGTTCCGTAGGGACCCGTAGAGTTCCATAGTGGCTGGTAAAGATCCGTAGGGCCCTGTGGGGTTCTGTATGGACCTGTAGGGTTCCGTAGGGGCCTGCAGTGCTCTGTAAGTGCCCGTAGGTGTCTGTACGGGTCTGTAGGGTTCCGTAGGCACCTGCAGTGTTCTGTAGGAGCCCATAGGGTTTTAGTGAGGTTCCGTTGTGTTGCTAAGGGTCTTGTAGAGTGCTGTCGGGTCCTGGAGTATTCTGTAGGGTTCCAGAGGGGCTCGTAGGGTTCCGTCGAAATCTGTAGGGATCCCTAGGGGCCCGTAGAGTCCCGTAGATTTCCGTAGGGACCTGTAGGGTTATGTAAGTGCCCGCAGGGGTTGGTAGGAGCTTGTAGGGTGCCATATGTTTCCGGAGGGTTGTGTAGGGTTCCGTAGGGGCCTGTGGTGTTCCCTAGGGGCCTGTAGAGTCTCGTACAGTTCCGTAGGGTCCTGTAGGTTTCCATAAGCGCCCGCAGAGGTCTGAAGGGGCCCATACTGTTCCGTAAGGATCCATAGGGTTCCGTAGAGCTTCGTAGGTTCCCTAGAGGCCTCTGGAGTACCGCAGGAGCCAGTAGTGTTCTGTAGGGGCCCGTAGGGTTCCTTCCATAGGGGCTGGCAGTGTTCCGTAGGGTCCTCTAGGGTTCAGTAAGGGCCCGCAGGAGTCTGTAGGAATCCGTGGGATTCTGTAAGGTTCTGGAGGGTTCTGCAGGGTTCCGTAGAGTTCCGTAGTGGCTGGTAAAGTTCCCTAGGGCCCTGTACCGTTCCGTAACTGCCTGCAATGATCTTTAGGCTTCCGTAGGGGCTGGTAGGGTTCCATAAAGTTCCGTGGGTTCCTGCAGAGTTCTGCAATTGCCCGCAAGGGCCTGTAGGGGCCCACAGTGTTTCTGCCAGGTTCCGTAGAGTTCCGTAGGGGCCATATTTTTCTGTAGTGGCTGGTAATATTCTGTAGGGGTCTGTAGGTTTCTGTAGGCGCCTGCAGTGTTCTGTAGGAGCCCATAGGGTTTTAGTGAGGTTCCGTTGTGTTGCTAAGGGTCTTGTAGAGTGCTGTCGGGTCCTGGAGTATTCTGTAGGGTTCCAGAGGGCCTCCTAGGGTTCCATCGAAATCTATAGGGTTCCCTAGGGGCCCATAGAGTCCCGTAGATTTCCGTAGGGACCTGTAGGGTTGTGTAAGTGCCCGCAGAAGTCTGTGGGAGTCTGTGGGATTCTGTAAGGTTCTGGAGGGTTCTGCAGGGTTCCGTAGGGACCCGTAGAGTTCCGTAGTGGCTGGTAAAGTTCCGTAGGGCCCTGTGGGGTTCTGTATGGACCTGTAGGGTTCCGTAGGGGCCTGCAGGGTTCCGTAAGTGCCCGCAGGTGTCTGTAGGGTTCCGTAGGGGTCTCTAGGGTTCCGTAGGCACCTGCAGTGTTCTGTAGGAGCCCATAGGGTTTTAGTGAGGTTCCGTTGTGTTGCTAAGGGTCTTGTAGAGTCCTGCCGGGTCCTGGAGTATTCTGTAGGGTTCCAGAGGGGCTGGTAGGGTTCCGTCGAAATCTGAAGGGTTCCCTAGGGGCCCGTAGAGTCCCGTAGATTTCCGTAGGGGCCTGTAGGGTTATGTAAGTGCCCGCAGGGGTTGGTAGGAGCTTGTAGGGTGCCATATGTTTCCGGAGGGTTGTGTAGGGTTCCGTAGGGGCCTGTGGTGTTCCCTAGGGGCCTGTAGAGTCTCGTACAGTTTCGGTAGGGTCCTGTAGGTTTCCATAAGCGCCCGCAGAGGTCTGAAGGGGCCCGTACTGTGCCGTAAGGATCCATAGGGTTCCGTAGAGCTTCGTAGGTTCCCTAGAGGCCTCTGGAGTACCGCAGGAGCCAGTAGTGTTCCGTAGGGTCCTCTAGGGTTGAGTAAGTGCCCGCAGGAGTCTGTAGGAATCCGTGGGATTCTGTAAGGTTCTGGAGGGTTCTGCAGGGTTCCGTAGGGGCCCGTAGAGTTCCGTAGTGGCTGGTAAAGTTCCCTAGGGCCCTGTACCGTTCCGTAACTGCCTGCAATGGTCTTTAGGCTTCCGTAGGGGCTGGCAGGGTTCCATAAAGTTCCGTGGGTTCCTGCAGAGTTCTGCAAGTGCCCGCAAGGGCCTGTAGGGGCCCACAGTGTTTCTGCCAGGTTCCGTAGGAGCCATATTTTTCTTAGTGGCTGGTAATATTCTGTAGGGGTCTGTAGGTTTCCGTAGGCACCTACAGTGTTCTGTAGGAGCCCATAGGGTTTTAGTGAGGTTCCGTTGTGTTGCTAAGGGTCTTGTAGAGTGCTGTCGGGTCCTGGAGTATTCTGTAGGGTTCCAGAGGGCCTCGTAGGGTTCCGTCGAAATCTGTAGGGATCCCTAGGGGCCCGTAGAGTCCCGTAGATTTCCGTAGGGACCTGTAGGGTTATGTAAGTGCCCGCAGGGGTTGGTAGGAGCTTGTAGGGTGCCATATGTTTCCGGAGGGTTGTGTAGGGTTCCGTAGGGGCCTGTGGTGTTCCCTAGGGGCCTGTAGAGTCTCGTACAGTTCCGTAGGGTCCTGTAGGTTTCCATAAGCGCCCGCAGAGGTCTGAAGGGGCCCATACTGTTCCGTAAGGATCCATAGGGTTCCGTAGAGCTTCGTAGGTTCCCTAGAGGCCTCTGGAGTACCGCAGGAGCCAGTAGTGTTCTGTAGGGGCCCGTAGGGTTCCTTCCATAGGGGCTGGCAGTGTTCCGTAGGGTCCTCTAGGGTTCAGTAAGGGCCCGCAGGAGTCTGTAGGAATCCGTGGGATTCTGTAAGGTTCTGGAGGGTTCTGCAGGGTTCCGTAGAGTTCCGTAGTGGCTGGTAAAGTTCCCTAGGGCCCTGTACCGTTCCGTAACTGCCTGCAATGATCTTTAGGCTTCCGTAGGGGCTGGTAGGGTTCCATAAAGTTCCGTGGGTTCCTGCAGAGTTCTGCAATTGCCCGCAAGGGCCTGTAGGGGCCCACAGTGTTTCTGCCAGGTTCCGTAGAGTTCCGTAGGGGCCATATTTTTCTGTAGTGGCTGGTAATATTCTGTAGGGGTCTGTAGGTTTCTGTAGGCGCCTGCAGTGTTCTGTAGGAGCCCATAGGGTTTTAGTGAGGTTCCGTTGTGTTGCTAAGGGTCTTGTAGAGTGCTGTCGGGTCCTGGAGTATTCTGTAGGGTTCCAGAGGGCCTCCTAGGGTTCCATCGAAATCTATAGGGTTCCCTAGGGGCCCATAGAGTCCCGTAGATTTCCGTAGGGACCTGTAGGGTTGTGTAAGTGCCCGCAGAAGTCTGTGGGAGTCTGTGGGATTCTGTAAGGTTCTGGAGGGTTCTGCAGGGTTCCGTAGGGACCCGTAGAGTTCCGTAGTGGCTGGTAAAGTTCCGTAGGGCCCTGTGGGGTTCTGTATGGACCTGTAGGGTTCCGTAGGGGCCTGCAGGGTTCCGTAAGTGCCCGCAGGTGTCTGTAGGGTTCCGTAGGGGTCTCTAGGGTTCCGTAGGCACCTGCAGTGTTCTGTAGGAGCCCATAGGGTTTTAGTGAGGTTCCGTTGTGTTGCTAAGGGTCTTGTAGAGTCCTGCCGGGTCCTGGAGTATTCTGTAGGGTTCCAGAGGGGCTGGTAGGGTTCCGTCGAAATCTGAAGGGTTCCCTAGGGGCCCGTAGAGTCCCGTAGATTTCCGTAGGGGCCTGTAGGGTTATGTAAGTGCCCGCAGGGGTTGGTAGGAGCTTGTAGGGTGCCATATGTTTCCGGAGGGTTGTGTAGGGTTCCGTAGGGGCCTGTGGTGTTCCCTAGGGGCCTGTAGAGTCTCGTACAGTTTCGGTAGGGTCCTGTAGGTTTCCATAAGCGCCCGCAGAGGTCTGAAGGGGCCCGTACTGTGCCGTAAGGATCCATAGGGTTCCGTAGAGCTTCGTAGGTTCCCTAGAGGCCTCTGGAGTACCGCAGGAGCCAGTAGTGTTCCGTAGGGTCCTCTAGGGTTGAGTAAGTGCCCGCAGGAGTCTGTAGGAATCCGTGGGATTCTGTAAGGTTCTGGAGGGTTCTGCAGGGTTCCGTAGGGGCCCGTAGAGTTCCGTAGTGGCTGGTAAAGTTCCCTAGGGCCCTGTACCGTTCCGTAACTGCCTGCAAGGGTCTTTAGGCTTCCGTAGGGGCTGGCAGGGTTCCATAAAGTTCCGTGGGTTCCTGCAGAGTTCTGCAAGTGCCCGCAAGGGCCTGTAGGGGCCCACAGTGTTTCTGCCAGGTTCCGTAGGAGCCATATTTTTCTTAGTGGCTGGTAATATTCTGTAGGGGTCTGTAGGTTTCCGTAGGCACCTACAGTGTTCTGTAGGAGCCCATAGGGTTTTAGTGAGGTTCCGTTGTGTTGCTAAGGGTCTTGTAGAGTGCTGTCGGGTCCTGGAGTGTTCTGTAGGGTTCCAGAGGGGCTGGTAGGGTTCCGTCGAAATATGAAGGGTTCCCTAGGGGCCCGTAGAGTCCCATAGATTTCCGTAGGGGCCTGTAGGATTGTGTAAGTGCCCGCAGGGGTTGGTAGGAGCTTGTAGGGTGCCATATGTTTCCGGAGGGTTGTGTAGGGTTCCGTAGGGGCCTGTGGTGTTCCCTAGGGGCCTGTAGAGTCTCGTACAGTTCCGTAGGGTCCTGTAGGTTTCCATAAGCGCCCGCAGAGGTCTGAAGGGGCCCGTACTGTGCCGTAAGGATCCATAGGGTTCCGTAGAGCTTCGTAGGTTCCCTAGAGGCCTCTGGAGTACCGCAGGAGCCAGTAGTGTTCTGTAGGGGCCCGTAGGGTTCCTTCCATAGGAGCTGGCAGTGTTCCGTAGGGTCCTCTAGGGTTGAGTAAGTGCCCGCAGGAGTCTGTAGGAATCCGTGGGATTCTGTAAGGTTCTGGAGGGTTCTGCAGGGTTCCGTAGGGGCCCCTAGAGTTCCGTAGTGGCTGGTAAAGTTCCCTAGGGCCCTGTACCGTTCCGTAACTGCCTGCAATGATCTTTAGCCTTCCGTAGGGGCTGGTAGGGTTCCATAAAGTTCCGTGGGTTCCTGCAGAGTTCTGCAAGTGCCCGCAAGGGCCTGTAGGGGCCCACAGTGTTTCTGCCAGGTTCCGTAGAGTTCCGTAGGGGCCATATTTTTCTGTAGTGGTGGTAATATTCTGTAGGGGTCTGTAGGTTTCTGTAGGCGCCTGCAGTGTTCTGTAGGAGCCCATAGGGTTTTAGTGAGGTTCTGTTGTGTTGCTAAGGGTCTTGTAGAGTGCTGTCGGGTCCTGGAGTATTCTGTAGGGTTCCAGAGGGGCTCGTAGGGTTCCATCGAAATCTATAGGGTTCCCTAGGGGCCCATAGAGTCCTGTAGATTTCCATAGGGACCTGTAGGGTTGTGTAAGTGCCCGCAGAAGTCTGTGGGAGTCTGTGGGATTCTGTAAGGTTCTGGAGGGTTCTGCAGGGTTCCATAGGGACCCGTAGAGTTCCGTAGTGGCTGGTAAAGTTCCGTAGGGCCCTGTGGGGTTCTGTATGGACCTGTAGGGTTCCGTAGGGGCCTGCAGGGTTCCGTAAGTGCCCGCAGGTGTCTGTAGGGTTCCGTAGCGGTCTCTAGGGTTCCGTAGGCACCTGCAGTGTTCTGTAGGAGCCCATAGGGTTTTAGTGAGGTTCCGTTGTGTTGCTAAGGGTCTTGTAGAGTCCTGCCGGGTCCTGGAGTATTCTGTAGGGTTCCAGAGGGGCTGGTAGGGTTCCGTCGAAATCTGAAGGGTTCCCTAGGGGCCCGTAGAGTCCCATAGATTTCCGTAGGGGCCTGTAGGGTTGTGTAAGTGCCCGCAGGGGTTGGTAGGAGCTTGTAGGGTGCCATATGTTTCCGGAGGGTTGTGTAGCGTTCCGTAGGGGCCTGTGGTGTTCCCTAGGGGCCTGTAGAGTCTCGTACAGTTCCGTAGGGTCCTGTAGGTTTCCATAAGCGCCCGCAGAGGTCTGAAGGGGCCCGTCCTGTTCCGTAAGGATCCACAGGGCTCTGTAGAGAGTCATAGGTTCCCTAGAAGCCTGTAGAGTACCGCAGGAGCCAGTAGTGTTCTGTAGGGGCCCGTAGGGTTCCTTCAACAGGGGCTGGCAGTGTTGCGTAGGGGCCTGTACGGTTGTGTAAGTGCCCGCAGAAGTCTGTAGGAGTCTGTGGGATTCTGTAAGGTTCTGGAGGGTTCTGCAGGGTTCCGTAGGGACCCGTAGAGTTCCGCAGTGGCTGGTAAAGTTCCGTAGGGCCCTGTGGGGTTCTGTATGGACCTGTAGGGTTCCGTAGGGGCCTGCAGGGTTCCGTAAGTGCCCGCAGGTGTCTGTAGGGTTCCGTAGGGGTCTCTAGGGTTCCGTAGGCACCTGCAGTGTTCTGTAGGAGCCCATAGGGTTTTAGTGAGGTTCCGTTGTGTTGCTAAGGGTCTTGTAGAGTGCTGTCGGGTCCTGGAGTATTCTGTAGGGTTCCAGAGGGGCTGGTAGGGTTCCGTCGAAATCTGAAGGGTTCCCTAGGGGCCCGTAGAGTCCCGTAGATTTCCGTAGGGGCCTGTAGGGTTGTGTAAGTGCCCGCAGGGGTTGGTAGGAGCTTGTAGGGTGCCATATGTTTCCGGAGGGTTGTGTAGGGTTCCGTAGGGGCCTGTGGTGTTCCCTAGGGGCCTGTAGAGTCTCGTACAGTTCCGTAGGGTCCTGTAGGTTTCCATAAGCGCCCGCAGAGGTCTGAAGGGGCCCGTACTGTTCCGTAAGGATCCATAGGGTTCCGTAGAGCTTCGTAGGTTCCCTAGAGGCCTCTGGAGTACCGCAGGAGCCAGTAGTGTTCCGTAGGGTCCTCTAGGGTTGAGTAAGTGTCCGCAGGAGTCTGTAGGAATCCGTGGGATTCTGTAAGGTTCTGGAGGGTTCTGCAGGGTTCCGTAGGGGCCCGTAGAGTTCCGTAGTGGCTGGTAAAGTTCCGTAGGGCCCTGTGGGGTTCTGTATGGACCTGTAGGGTTCCATAGGGGCCTGCAGGGTTCTGTAAGTGCCCGTAGGTGTCTGTACGGGTCTGTAGGGTTCCGTAGGCACCTGCAGTGTTCTGTAGGAGCCCATAGGGTTTTAGTGAGGTTCCGTTGTGTTGCTAAGGGTCTTGTAGAGTGCTGTCGGGTCCTGGAGTATTCTGTAGGGTTCCAGAGGGGCTGGTAGGGTTCCGTCGAAATCTGAAGGGTTCCCTAGGGGCCCGTAGAGTCCCATAGATTTCCGTAGGGGCCTGTAGGGTTGTGTAAGTGCCCGCAGGGGTTGGTAGGAGCTTGTAGGGTGCCATATGTTTCCGGAGGGTTGTGTAGGGTTCCGTAGGGTTCCGTAGGGGCCTGTGGTGTTCCCTAGGGGCCTGTAGAGTCTCGTACAGTTCCGTAGGGTCCTGTAGGTTTCCATAAGCGCCCGCAGAGGTCTGAAGGGGCCCGTACTGTTCCGTAAGGATCCATAGGGTTCCGTAGAGCTTCGTAGGTTCCCTAGAGGCCTCTGGAGTACCGCAGGAGCCAATAGTGTTCCGTAGGGTCCTCTAGGGTTCAGTAAGGGCCCGCAGGAGTCTGTAGGAATCCGTGGGATTCTGTAAGGTTCTGCAGGGTTCCCTAGGGGCCCGTAGAGTTCCGTAGTGGCTGGTAAAGTTCCCTATGGCCCTGTACCGTTCCGTAACTGCCTGCAATGGTCTTTAGGCTTCCGTAGGGGCTGGCAGGGTTCCATAAAGTTCCGTGGGTTCCTGCAGAGTTCTGCAAGTGCCCGCAAGGGCCTGTAGGGGCCCACAGTGTTTCTGCCAGGTTCCGTAGAGTTCCGTAGGGGCCATATTTTTCTGTAGTGGTGGTAGTATTCTGTAGTGGTCTGTAGGGTTCCGTAGGCGCCTGCAGTGTTCTGTAGGAGCCCATAGGGTTTTAGTGAGGTTCCGTTGTGTTGCTAAGGGTCTTGTAGAGTGCTGTCGGGTCCTGGAGTATTCTGTAGGGTTCCAGAGGGCCTCCTAGGGTTCCATCGAAATCTATAGGGTTCCCTAGGGGCCCATAGAGTCCCGTAGATTTCCGTAGGGACCTGTAGGGTTGTGTAAGTGCCCGCAGAAGTCTGTAGGAGTCTGTGGGATTCTGTAAGGTTCTGGAGGGTTCTGCAGGGTTCCGTAGGGACCCGTAGAGTTCCGCAGTGGCTGGTAAAGTTCCGTAGGGCCCTGTGGGGTTCTGTATGGACCTGTAGGGTTCCGTAGGGGCCTGCAGGGTTCCGTAAGTGCCCGCAGGTGTCTGTAGGGTTCCGTAGGGGTCAGTAGGGTTCCGTAGGCACCTGCAGTGTTCTGTAGGAGCCCATAGGGTTTTAGTGAGGTTCCGTTGTGTTGCTAAGGGTCTTGTAGAGTGCTGTCGGGTCCTGGAGTATTCTGTAGGGTTCCAGAGGGGCTGGTAGGGTTCCGTCGAAATCTGAAGGGTTCCCTAGGGGCCCGTAGAGTCCCATAGATTTCCGTAGGGGCCTGTAGGGTTGTGTAAGTGCCCGCAGGGGTTGGTAGGAGCTTGTAGGGTGCCATATGTTTCCGGAGGGTTGTGTAGGGTTCCGTAGGGGCCTGTGGTGTTCCCTAGGGGCCTGTAGAGTCTCGTACATTTCCGTAGGGTCCTGTAGGTTTCCATAAGCGCCCGCAGAGGTCTGAAGGGGCCCGTACTGTGCCGTAAGGATCCATAGGGTTCCGTAGAGCTTCGTAGGTTCCCTAGAGGCCTCTGGAGTACCGCAGGAGCCAGTAGTGTTCTGTAGGGGCCCGTAGGGTTCCTTCCATAGGAGCTGGCAGTGTTCCGTAGGGTCCTCTAGGGTTGAGCCCGCAGGAGTCTGTAGGAATCCGTGGGATTCTGTAAGGTTCTGCAGGGTTCCGTAGGGACCCGTAGAGTTCCGTAGTGGCTGGTAAAGTTCCGTAGGGCCCTGTGGGGTTCTGTATGGACCTGTAGGGTTCCGTAGGGGCCTGCAGGGTTCCGTAAGTGCCCGCAGGTGTCTGCAGGGTTCCGTAGGGGTCAGTAGGGTTCCTTAGGCACCTGCAGTGTTCTGTAGGAGCCCATAGGGTTTTAGTGAGGTTCCGTTGTGTTGCTAAGGGTCTTGTAGAGTCCTGTCGGGTCCTGGAGTATTCTGTAGGGTTCCAGAGGGGCTGGTAGGGTTCCGTCGAAATCTGAAGGGTTCCCTAGGGGCCCGTAGAGTCCCGTAGATTTCCGTAGGGGCCTGTAGGGTTATGTAAGTGCCCGCAGGGGTTGGTAGGAGCTTGTAGGGTGCCATATGTTTCCGGAGGGTTGTGTAGGGTTCCGTAGGGGCCTGTGGTGTTCCCTAGGGGCCTGTAGAGTCTCGTACAGTTCCGTAGGGTCCTGTAGGTTTCCATAAGCGCCCGCAGAGGTCTGAAGGGGCCCATACTGTTCCGTAAGGATCCATAGGGTTCCGTAGAGCTTCGTAGGTTCCCTAGAGGCCTGTGGAGTACCGCAGGAGCCAGTAGTGTTCCGTAGGGTCCTCTAGGGTTGAGTAAGTGCCCGCAGGAGTCTGTAGGAATCCGTGGGATTCTGTAAGGTTCTGGAGGGTTCTGCAGGGTTCTGTAGGGGCCCGTAGAGTTCCGTAGTGGCTGGTAAAGTTCCGTATGGCCCTGTGGGGTTCTGTATGGACCTGTAGGGTTCCATAGGGGCCTGCAGGGTTCCGTAAGTGCCCGTAGGTGTCTGTACGGGTCTGTAGGGTTCCGTAGGCACCTGCAGTGTTCTGTAGGAGCCCATAGGGTTTTAGTGAGGTTCCGTTGTGTTGCTAAGGGTCTTGTAGAGTGCTGTCGGGTCCTGGAGTATTCTGTAGGGTTCCAGAGGGGCTGGTAGGGTTCCGTCGAAATCTGAAGGGTTCCCTAGGGGCCCGTAGAGTCCCATAGATTTCCGTAGGGGCCTGTAGGGTTGTGTAAGTGCCCGCAGGGGTTGGTAGGAGCTTGTAGGGTGCCATATGTTTCCAGAGGGTTGTGTAGGGTTCCGTAGGGGCCTGTGGTGTTCCCTAGGGGCCTGTAGAGTCTCGTACAGTTCCGTAGGGTCCTGTAGGTTTCCATAAGCGCCCGCAGAGGTCTGAATGGGCCCGTACTGTGCCGTAAGGATCCATAGGGTTCCGTAGAGCTTCGTAGGTTCCCTAGAGGCCTGTGGAGTACCGCAGGAGCCAGTAGTGTTCCGTAGGGTCCTCTAGGGTTGAGTAAGTGCCCGCAGGAGTCTGTAGGAATCCGTGGGATTCTGTAAGGTTCTGGAGGGTTCTGCAGGGTTCCGTAGGGGCCCCTAGAGTTCCGTAGTGGCTGGTAAAGTTCCCTAGGGCCCTGTGGGGTTCTGTATGGACCTGTAGGGTTCCATAGGGGCCTGCAGTGTTCTGTAAGTGCCCGTAGGTGTCTGTACGGGTCCCGTAGGCACCTACAGTGTTCTGTAGGAGCCCATAGGGTTTTAGTGAGGTTCCGTTGTGTTGCTAAGGGTCTTGTAGAGTTCTGTCGGGTCCTGGAGTATTCTGTAGGGTTCCAGAGGGGCTCGTAGGGTTCCGTCGAAATCTGAAGGGTTCCCTAGGGGCCCGTAGAGGCCCGTAGATTTCCGTAGGGGCCTGTAGGGTTGTGTAAGTGCCCGCAGGGGTTGGTAGGAGCTTGTAGGGTGCCATATGTTTCCGGAGGGTTGTGTAGGGTTCCGCAGGGGCCTGTGGTGTTCCCTAGGGGCCTGTAGAGTCTCGTACAGTTCCGTAGGGTCCTGTAGGTTTCCATAAGCGCCCGCAGAGGTCTGAAGGGGCCCGTACTGTTCCGTAAGGATCCATAGGGTTCCGTAGAGCTTCGTAGGTTCCCTAGAGGCCTCTGGAGTACCGCAGGAGCCAGTAGTGTTCCGTAGGGTCCTCTAGGGTTGAGTAAGTGCCCGCAAGAGTCTGTAGGAATCCGTGGGATTCTGTAAGGTTCTGGAGGGTTCTGCAGGGTTCCGTAGGGGCCCCTAGAGTTCCGTAGTGGCTGGTAAAGTTCCCTAGGGCCCTGTGGGGTTCTGTATGGACCTGTAGGGTTCCATAGGGGCCTGCAGTGTTCTGTAAGTGCCCGTAGGTGTCTGTACGGGTCTGTAGGGTTCCGTAGGCACCTACAGTGTTCTGTAGGAGCCCATAGGGTTTTAGTGATGTTCCGTTGTGTTGCTAAGGGTCTTGTAGAGTTCTGTCGGGTCCTGGAGTATTCTGTAGGGTTCCAGAGGGCCTTGTAGGGTTCCGTCGAAATCTGAAGGGTTCCCTAGGGGCCCGTAGAGTCCCATAGATTTCCGTAGGGGCCTGTAGGGTTGTTTAAGTGCCCGCAGAAGTCTGTAGGAGTCTGTGGGATTCTGTCAGATTCCGGAGGGTTCTGCAGAGTTCCGTAGGGACCCGTAGAGTTCCATAGTGGCTGGTAAAGTTCCGTAGGGCCCTGTGGGGTTCTGTATGTACCTGTAGGGTTCCGTAGGGGCCTGCAGTGTTCTGTAAGTGCCCGTAGCTGTCTGTACGGGTCTGTAGGGTTCCGTAGGCACCTGCAGTGTTCTGTAGGAGCCCATAGGGTTTTAGTGAGGTTCCGTTGTGTTGCTAAGGGTCTTGTAGAGTGCTGTCGGGTCCTGGAGTATTCTGTAGGGTTCCAGAGGGGCTGGTAGGGTTCCGTCGAAATCTGAAGGGTTCCCTAGGGGCCCGTAGAGTCCCATAGATTTCCATAGGGGCCTGTAGGGTTATGTAAGTGCCCGCAGGGGTTGGTAGGAGCTTGTAGGGTGCCATATGTTTCCGGAGGGTTGTGTAGGGTTCCGTAGGGGCCTGTGGTGTTCCCTAGGGGCCTGTAGAGTCTCGTACAGTTTCGGTAGGGTCCTATAGGTTTCCATAAGCGCCCGCAGAGGTCTGAAGGGGCCCGTACTGTGCCGTAAGGATCCATAGGGTTCCGTAGAGCTTCGTAGGTTCCCTAGAGGCCTGTGGAGTACCGCAGGAGCCAGTAGTGTTCCGTAGGGTCCTCTAGGGTTGAGTAAGTGTCCGCAGGAGTCTGTAGGAATCCGTGGGATTCTGTAAGGTTCTGGAGGGTTCTGCAGGGTTCCGTAGGGGCCCGTAGAGTTCCGTAGTGGCTGGTAAAGTTCCCTAGGGCCCTGTACCGTTCCGTAACTGCCTGCAATGGTCTTTAGGCTTTCGTAAGGGCTGGCAGGGTTCCATAAAGTTCCGTGGGTTCCTGCAGAGTTCTGCAAGTGCCCGCAAGGGCCTGTAGGGGCCCACAGTGTTTCTGCCAGGTTCCGTAGGAGCCATATTGTTCTTAGTGGCTGGTAATATTCTGTAGGGGTCTGTAGGTTTCCGTAGGCACCTACAGTGTTCTGTAGGAGCCCATAGGGTTTTAGTGAGGTTCCGTTGTGTTGCTAAGGGTCTTGTAGAGTGCTGTCGGGTCCTGGAGTATTCTGTAGGGTTCCAGAGGGGCTGGTAGGGTTCCGTCGAAATCTGAAGGGTTCCCTAGGGGCCCGTAGAGTCCCATAGATTTCCGTAGGGGCCTGTAGGGTTGTGTAAGTGCCCGCAGGGGTTGGTAGGAGCTTGTAGGGTGCCATATGTTTCCGGAGGGTTGTGTAGGGTTCCGTAGGGGCCTGTGGTGTTCCCTAGGGGCCTGTAGAGTCTCGTACAGTTCCGTAGGGTCCTGTAGGTTTCCATAAGCGCCCGCAGAGGTCTGAAGGGGCCCGTACTGTGCCGTAAGGATCCATAGGGTTCCGTAGAGCTTCGTAGGTTCCCTAGAGGCCTCTGGAGTACCGCAGGAGCCAGTAGTGTTCTGTAGGGGCCCGTAGGGTTCCTTCCATAGGAGCTGGCAGTGTTCCGTAGGGTCCTCTAGGGTTGAGTAAGTGCCCGCAGGAGTCTGTAAGAATCCGTGGGATTCTGTAACGTTCTGGAGGGTTCTGCAGGGTTCCGTAGGGGCCCGTAGAGTTCCGTAGTGGCTGGTAAAGTTCCCTAGGGCCCTGTACCGTTCCATAACTGCCTGCAATGGTCTTTAGGCTTCCGTAAGGGCTGGTAGGGTTCCATAAAGTTCCGTGGGTTCCTGCAGAGTTCTGCAAGTGCCCGCAAGGGCCAGTAGGGGCCCACAGTGTTTCTGCCAGGTTCCGTAGAGTTCCGTAGGGGCCATATTTTTCTGTAGTGACTGGTAGTGTTCTGTAGGGGTCTGTAGGTTTCCGTAGGCACCTACAGTGTTCTGTAGGAGCCCATAGGGTTTTAGTGAGGTTCCGTTGTGTTGCTAAGGGTCTTGTAGAGTCCTGCCGGGTCCTGGAGTATTCTGTAGGGTTCCAGAGGGGCTCGTAGGATTCCGTCGAAATCTGTAGGGTTCCCTAGGGGCCCGTAGAGTCCCGTAGATTTCCGTAGGGACCTGTAGGGTTGTGTAAGTGCCCGCAGGGGTTGGTAGGAGCTTGTAGGGTGCCATATGTTTCCGGAGGGTTGTGTAGGGTTCCGTAGGGGCCTGTGGTGTTCCCTAGGGGCCTGTAGAGTCTCGTACAGTTCCGTAGGGTCCTGTAGGTTTCCATAAGCGCCCGCAGAGGTCTGAAGGGGCCCGTACTGTGCCGTAAGGATCCATAGGGTTCCGTAGAGCTTCGTAGGTTCCCTAGAGGCCTCTGGAGTACCGCAGGAGCCAGTAGTGTTCCGTAGGGTCCTCTAGGGTTGAGTAAGTGTCCGCAGGAGTCTGTAGGAATCCGTGGGATTCTGTAAGGTTCTGGAGGGTTCTGCAGGGTTCCGTAGGGGCCCGTAGAGTTCCGTAGTGGCTGGTAAAGTTCCCTAGGGCCCTGTACCGTTCCGTAACTGCCTGCAAGGGTCTTTAGGCTTCCGTAGGGGCTGGCAGGGTTCCATAAAGTTCCGTGGGTTCCTGCAGAGTTCTGCAAGTGCCCGCAAGGGCCTGTAGGGGCCCACAGTGTTTCTGCCAGGTTCCGTAGGAGCCATATTGTTCTTAGTGGCTGGTAATATTCTGTAGGGGTCTGTAGGTTTCCGTAGGCACCTACAGTGTTCTGTAGGAGCCCATAGGGTTTTAGTGAGGTTCCGTTGTGTTGCTAAGGGTCTTGTAGAGTGCTGTCGGGTCCTGGAGTATTCTGTAGGGTTCCAAAGGGGCTGGTAGGGTTCCGTCGAAATCTGAAGGGTTCCCTAGGGGCCCGTAGAGTCCCATAGATTTCCGTGGGGGCCTGTAGGATTGTGTAAGTGCCCGCAGGGGTTGGTAGGAGCTTGTAGGGTGCCATATGTTTCCGGAGGGTTGTGTAGGGTTCCGTAGGGGCCTGTGGTGTTCCCTAGGGGCCTGTAGAGTCTCGTACAGTTCCGTAGGGTCCTGTAGGTTTCCATAAGCGCCCGCAGAGGTCTGAAGGGGCCCGTACTGTGCCGTAAGGATCCATAGGGTTCCGTAGAGCTTCGTAGGTTCCCTAGAGGCCTCTGGAGTACCGCAGGAGCCAGTAGTGTTCTGTAGGGGCCCGTAGGGTTCCTTCCATAGGAGCTGGCAGTGTTCCGTAGGGTCCTCTAGGGTTGAGTAAGTGCCCGCAGGAGTCTGTAGGAGTCTGTGGGATTCTGTAAGGTTCTGGAGGGTTCTGCAGGGTTCCATAGGGACCCGTAGAGTTCCGCAGTGGCTGGTAAAGTTCCGTAGGGCCCTGTGGGGTTCTGTATGGACCTGTAGGGTTCCGTAGGGGCCTGCAGGGTTCCGTAAGTGCCCGCAGGTGTCTGTAGGGTTCCGTAGGGGTCAGTAGGGTTCCGTAGGCACCTGCAGTGTTCTGTAGGAGCCCATAGGGTTTTAGTGAGGTTCCGTTGTGTTGCTAAGGGTCTTGTAGAGTCCTGCCGGGTCCTGGAGTATTCTGTAGGGTTCCAGAGGGGCTCGTAGGGTTCCGTCGAAATCTGAAGGGTTCCCTAGGGGCCCGTAGAGTCCCATAGATTTCCGTAGGGACCTGTAGGGTTATGAAAGTGCCCGCAGGGGTTGGTAGGAGCTTGTAGGGTGCCATATGTTTCCGGAGGGTTGTGTAGGGTTCCGTAGGGGCCTGTGGTGTTCCCTAGGGGCCTGTAGAGTCTCGTACAGTTCCGTAGGGTCCTGTAGGTTTCCATAAGCGCCCGCAGAGGTCTGAAGGGGCCCGTACTGTTCCGTAAGGATCCATAGGGTTCCGTAGAGCTTCGTAGGTTCCCTAGAGGCCTCTGGAGTACCGCAGGAGCCAGTAGTGTTCTGTAGGGGCCCGTAGGGTTCCTTCCATAGGAGCTGGCAGTGTTCCGTAGGGTCCTCTAGGGTTGAGTAAGTGCCCGCAGGAGTCTGTAGGAGTCTGTGGGATTCTGTAAGGTTCTGGAGGGTTCTGCAGGGTTCCATAGGGACCCGTAGAGTTCCGCAGTGGCTGGTAAAGTTCCGTAGGGCCCTGTGGGGTTCTGTATGGACCTGTAGGGTTCCGTAGGGGCCTGCAGGGTTCCGTAAGTGCCCGCAGGTGTCTGTAGGGTTCCGTAGGGGTCTCTAGGGTTCCATAGGCACCTGCAGTGTTCTGTAGGAGCCCATAGGGTTTTAGTGAGGTTCCGTTGTGTTGCTAAGGGTCTTGTAGAGTGCTGTCGGGTCCTGGAGTATTCTGTAGGGTTCCAGAGGGGCTCGTAGGGTTCCGTCGAAATCTGAAGGGTTCCCTAGGGGCCCGTAGAGTCCCATAGATTTCCGTAGGGACCTGTAGGGTTATGAAAGTGCCCGCAGGGGTTGGTAGGAGCTTGTAGGGTGCCATATGTTTCCGGAGGGTTGTGTAGGGTTCCGTAGGGGCCTGTGGTGTTCCCTAGGGGCCTGTAGAGTCTCGTACAGTTCCGTAGGGTCCTGTAGGTTTCCATAAGCGCCCGCAGAGGTCTGAAGGGGCCCGTACTGTTCCGTAAGGATCCATAGGGTTCCGTAGAGCTTCGTAGGTTCCCTAGAGGCCTCTGGAGTACCGCAGGAGCCAGTAGTGTTCTGTAGGGGCCCGTAGGGTTCCTTCCATAGGAGCTGGCAGTGTTCCGTAGGGTCCTCTAGGGTTGAGTAAGTGCCCGCAGGAGTCTGTAGGAGTCTGTGGGATTCTGTAAGGTTCTGGAGGGTTCTGCAGGGTTCCATAGGGACCCGTAGAGTTCCGCAGTGGCTGGTAAAGTTCCGTAGGGCCCTGTGGGGTTCTGTATGGACCTGTAGGGTTCCGTAGGGGCCTGCAGGGTTCCGTAAGTGCCCGCAGGTGTCTGTAGGGTTCCGTAGGGGTCTCTAGGGTTCCGTAGGCACCTGCAGTGTTCTGTAGGAGCCCATAGGGTTTTAGTGAGGTTCCGTTGTGTTGCTAAGGGTCTTGTAGAGTGCTGTCGGGTCCTGGAGTATTCTGTAGGGTTCCAGAGGGGCTCGTAGGGTTCCGTCGAAATCTGAAGGGTTCCCTAGGGGCCCGTAGAGTCCCATAGATTTCCGTAGGGACCTGTAGGGTTATGAAAGTGCCCGCAGGGGTTGGTAGGAGCTTGTAGGGTGCCATATGTTTCCGGAGGGTTGTGTAGGGTTCCGTAGGGGCCTGTGGTGTTCCCTAGGGGCCTGTAGAGTCTCGTACAGTTCCGTAGGGTCCTGTAGGTTTCCATAAGCGCCCGCAGAGGTCTGAAGGGGCCCGTACTGTTCCGTAAGGATCCATAGGGTTCCGTAGAGCTTCGTAGGTTCCCTAGAGGCCTCTGGAGTACGGCAGGAGCCAGTAGTGTTCCGTAGGGTCCTCTAGGGTTGAGTAAGTGCCCGCAAGAGTCTGTAGGAATCCGTGGGATTCTGTAAGGTTCTGGAGGGTTCTGCAGGGTTCCGTAGGGGCCCCTAGAGTTCCGTAGTGGCTGGTAAAGTTCCGTAGGGCCCTGTGGGGTTCTGTATGGACCTGTAGGGTTCCATAGGGGCCTGCAGTGTTCTGTAAGTGCCCGTAGGTGTCTGTACGGGTCTGTAGGGTTCCGTAGGCACCTACAGTGTTCTGTAGGAGCCCATAGGGTTTTAGTGATGTTCCGTTGTGTTGCTAAGGGTCTTGTAGAGTTCTGTCGGGTCCTGGAGTATTCTGTAGGGTTCCAGAGGGCCTTGTAGGGTTCCGTCGAAATCTGAAGGGTTCCCTAGGGGCCCGTAGAGTCCCATAGATTTCCGTAGGGGCCTGTAGGGTTGTTTAAGTGCCCGCAGAATTCTGTAGGAGTCTGTGGGATTCTGTCAGATTCCGGAGGGTTCTGCAGAGTTCCGTAGGGACCCGTAGAGTTCCATAGTGGCTGGTAAAGTTCCGTAGGGCCCTGTGGGGTTCTGTATGTACCTGTAGGGTTCCGTAGGGGCCTGCAGTGTTCTGTAAGTGCCCGTAGCTGTCTGTACGGGTCTGTAGGGTTCCGTAGGCACCTGCAGTGTTCTGTAGGAGCCCATAGGGTTTTAGTGAGGTTCCGTTGTGTTGCTAAGGGTCTTGTAGAGTGCTGTCGGGTCCTGGAGTATTCTGTAGGGTTCCAGAGGGGCTGGTAGGGTTCCGTCGAAATCTGAAGGGTTCCCTAGGGGCCCGTAGAGTCCCATAGATTTCCATAGGGGCCTGTAGGGTTATGTAAGTGCCCGCAGGGGTTGGTAGGAGCTTGTAGGGTGCCATATGTTTCCGGAGGGTTCTGTAGGGTTCCGTAGGGGCCTGTGGTGTTCCCTAGGGGCCTGTAGAGTCTCGTACAGTTTCGGTAGGGTCCTATAGGTTTCCATAAGCGCCCGCAGAGGTCTGAAGGGGCCCGTACTGTGCCGTAAGGATCCATAGGGTTCCGTAGAGCTTCGTAGGTTCCCTAGAGGCCTCTGGAGTACCGCAGGAGCCAGTAGTGTTCCGTAGGGTCCTCTAGGGTTGAGTAAGTGTCCGCAGGAGTCTGTAGGAATCCGTGGGATTCTGTAAGGTTCTGGAGGGTTCTGCAGGGTTCCGTAGGGGCCCGTAGAGTTCCGTAGTGGCTGGTAAAGTTCCCTAGGGCCCTGTACCGTTCCGTAACTGCCTGCAATGGTCTTTAGGCTTCCGTAGGGGCTGGCAGGGTTCCATAAAGTTCCGTGGGTTCCTGCAGAGTTCTGCAAGTGCCCGCAAGGGCCTGTAGGGGCCCACAGTGTTTCTGCCAGGTTCCGTAGGAGCCATATTGTTCTTAGTGGCTGGTAATATTCTGTAGGGGTCTGTAGGTTTCCGTAGGCACCTACAGTGTTCTGTAGGAGCCCATAGGGTTTTAGTGAGGTTCCGTTGTGTTGCTAAGGGTCTTGTAGAGTGCTGTCGGGTCCTGGAGTATTCTGTAGGGTTCCAGAGGGGCTGGTAGGGTTCCGTCGAAATCTGAAGGGTTCCCTAGGGGCCCGTAGAGTCCCATAGATTTCCGTAGGGGCCTGTAGGGTTGTGTAAGTGCCCGCAGGGGTTGGTAGGAGCTTGTAGGGTGCCATATGTTTCCGGAGGGTTGTGTAGGGTTCCATAGGGGCCTGTGGTGTTCCCTAGGGGCCTGTAGAGTCTCGTACATTTCCGTAGGGTCCTGTAGGTTTCCATAAGCGCCCGCAGAGGTCTGAAGGGGCCCGTACTGTGCCGTAAGGATCCATAGGGTTCCGTAGAGCTTCGTAGGTTCCCTAGAGGCCTGTGGAGTACCGCAGGAGCCAGTAGTGTTCTGTAGGGGCCCGTAGGGTTCCTTCCATAGGAGCTGGCAGTGTTCCGTAGGGTCCTCTAGGGTTGAGTAAGTGCCCGCAGGAGTCTGTAAGAATCCGTGGGATTCTGTAAGGTTCTGGAGGGTTCTGCAGGGTTCCGTAGGGGCCCGTAGAGTTCCGTAGTGGCTGGTAAAGTTCCCTAGGGCCCTGTACCGTTCCATAACTGCCTGCAATGGTCTTTAGGCTTCCGTAAGGGCTGGTAGGGTTCCATAAAGTTCCGTGGGTTCCTGCAGAGTTCTGCAAGTGCCCGCAAGGGCCAGTAGGGGCCCACAGTGTTTCTGCCAGGTTCCGTAGAGTTCCGTAGGGGCCATATTTTTCTGTAGTGACTGGTAGTGTTCTGTAGGGGTCTGTAGGTTTCCGTAGGCACCTACAGTGTTCTGTAGGAGCCCATAGGGTTTTAGTGAGGTTCCGTTGTGTTGCTAAGGGTCTTGTAGAGTCCTGCCGGGTCCTGGAGTATTCTGTAGGGTTCCAGAGGGGCTCGTAGGATTCCGTCGAAATCTGTAGGGTTCCCTAGGGGCCCGTAGAGTCCCGTAGATTTCCGTAGGGACCTGTAGGGTTGTGTAAGTGCCCGCAGGGGTTGGTAGGAGCTTGTAGGGTGCCATATGTTTCCGGAGGGTTGTGTAGGGTTCCGTAGGGGCCTGTGGTGTTCCCTAGGGGCCTGTAGAGTCTCGTACAGTTCCGTAGGGTCCTGTAGGTTTCCATAAGCGCCCGCAGAGGTCTGAAGGGGCCCGTACTGTGCCGTAAGGATCCATAGGGTTCCGTAGAGCTTCGTAGGTTCCCTAGAGGCCTCTGGAGTACCGCAGGAGCCAGTAGTGTTCCGTAGGGTCCTCTAGGGTTGAGTAAGTGTCCGCAGGAGTCTGTAGGAATCCGTGGGATTCTGTAAGGTTCTGGAGGGTTCTGCAGGGTTCCGTAGGGGCCCGTAGAGTTCCGTAGTGGCTGGTAAAGTTCCCTAGGGCCCTGTACCGTTCCGTAACTGCCTGCAAGGGTCTTTAGGCTTCCGTAGGGGCTGGCAGGGTTCCATAAAGTTCCGTGGGTTCCTGCAGAGTTCTGCAAGTGCCCGCAAGGGCCTGTAGGGGCCCACAGTGTTTCTGCCAGGTTCCGTAGGAGCCATATTGTTCTTAGTGGCTGGTAATATTCTGTAGGGGTCTGTAGGTTTCCGTAGGCACCTACAGTGTTCTGTAGGAGCCCATAGGGTTTTAGTGAGGTTCCGTTGTGTTGCTAAGGGTCTTGTAGAGTGCTGTCGGGTCCTGGAGTATTCTGTAGGGTTCCAAAGGGGCTGGTAGGGTTCCGTCGAAATCTGAAGGGTTCCCTAGGGGCTGGTAGAGTCCCATAGATTTCCGTGGGGGCCTGTAGGATTGTGTAAGTGCCCGCAGGGGTTGGTAGGAGCTTGTAGGGTGCCATATGTTTCCGGAGGGTTGTGTAGGGTTCCGTAGGGGCCTGTGGTGTTCCCTAGGGGCCTGTAGAGTCTCGTACAGTTCCGTAGGGTCCTGTAGGTTTCCATAAGCGCCCGCAGAGGTCTGAAGGGGCCCGTACTGTGCCGTAAGGATCCATAGGGTTCCGTAGAGCTTCGTAGGTTCCCTAGAGGCCTCTGGAGTACCGCAGGAGCCAGTAGTGTTCTGTAGGGGCCCGTAGGGTTCCTTCCATAGGAGCTGGCAGTGTTCCGTAGGGTCCTCTAGGGTTGAGTAAGTGCCCGCAGGAGTCTGTAGGAATCCGTGGGATTCTGTAAGGTTCTGGAGGGTTCTGCAGGGTTCCGTAGGGGCCCGTAGAGTTCCGTAGTGGCTGGTAAAGTTCCGTAGGGCCCTGTGGGGTTCTGTATGGACCTGTAGGGTTCCGCAGGGGCCTGCAGGGTTCCGTAAGTGCCCGCAGGTGTCTGTAGGGGTCCGTAGGGGTCTCTAGGGTTCCGTAGGCACCTGCAGTGTTCTGTAGGAGCCCATAGGGTTTTAGTGAGGTTCCGTTGTGTTGCTAAGGGTCTTGTAGAGTGCTGTCGGGTCCTGGAGTATTCTGTAGGGTTCCAGAGGGCCTCGTAGGGTTCCGTCGAAATCTGAAGGGTTCCCTAGGGGCCCGTAGAGTCCCATAGATTTCCGTAGGGACCTGTAGGGTTATGAAAGTGCCCGCAGGGGTTGGTAGGAGCTTGTAGGGTGCCATATGTTTCCAGAGGGTTGTGTAGGGTTCCGTAGGGGCCTGTGGTGTTCCCTAGGGGCCTGTAGAGTCTCGTACAGTTCCGTAGGGTCCTGTAGGTTTCCATAAGTGCCCGCAGAGGTCTGAAGGGGCCCGTACTGTGCCGTAAGGATCCATAGGGTTCCGTAGAGCTTCGTAGGTTCCCTAGAGGCCTCTGGAGTACCGCAGGAGCCAGTAGTGTTCCGTAGGGTCCTCTAGGGTTGAGTAAGTGCCCGCAGAAGTCTGTAGGAGTCTGTGGGATTCTGTCAGATTCCGGAGGGTTCTGCAGAGTTCCGTAGGGACCCGTAGAGTTCCATAGTGGCTGGTAAAGATCCGTAGGGCCCTGTGGGGTTCTGTATGGACCTGTAGGGTTCCGTAGGGGCCTGCAGTGTTCTGTAAGTGCCCGTAGGTGTCTGTACGGGTCTGTAGGGTTCCGTAGGCACCTGCAGTGTTCTGTAGGAGCCCATAGGGTTTTAGTGAGGTTCCGTTGTGTTGCTAAGGGTCTTGTAGAGTGCTGTCGGGTCCTGGAGTATTCTGTAGGGTTCCAGAGGGCCTCGTAGGGTTCCGTCGAAATCTGTAGGGATCCCTAGGGGCCCGTAGAGTCCCGTAGATTTCCGTAGGGACCTGTAGGGTTATGTAAGTGCCCGCAGGGGTTGGTAGGAGCTTGTAGGGTGCCATATGTTTCCGGAGGGTTCTGTAGGGTTCCGTAGGGGCCTGTGGTGTTCCCTAGGGGCCTGTAGAGTCTCGTACAGTTCCGTAGGGTCCTGTAGGTTTCCATAAGCGCCCGCAGAGGTCTGAAGGGGCCCATACTGTTCCGTAAGGATCCATAGGGTTCCGTAGAGCTTCGTAGGTTCCCTAGAGGCCTCTGGAGTACCGCAGGAGCCAGTAGTGTTCTGTAGGGGCCCGTAGGGTTCCTTCCATAGGGGCTGGCAGTGTTCCGTAGGGTCCTCTAGGGTTCAGTAAGGGCCCGCAGGAGTCTGTAGGAATCCGTGGGATTCTGTAAGGTTCTGGAGGGTTCTGCAGGGTTCCGTAGAGTTCCGTAGTGGCTGGTAAAGTTCCCTAGGGCCCTGTACCGTTCCGTAACTGCCTGCAATGATCTTTAGGCTTCCGTAGGGGCTGGTAGGGTTCCATAAAGTTCCGTGGGTTCCTGCAGAGTTCTGCAATTGCCCGCAAGGGCCTGTAGGGGCCCACAGTGTTTCTGCCAGGTTCCGTAGAGTTCCGTAGGGGCCATATTTTTCTGTAGTGGCTGGTAATATTCTGTAGGGGTCTGTAGGTTTCTGTAGGCGCCTGCAGTGTTCTGTAGGAGCCCATAGGGTTTTAGTGAGGTTCCGTTGTGTTGCTAAGGGTCTTGTAGAGTGCTGTCGGGTCCTGGAGTATTCTGTAGGGTTCCAGAGGGCCTCCTAGGGTTCCATCGAAATCTATAGGGTTCCCTAGGGGCCCATAGAGTCCCGTAGATTTCCGTAGGGACCTGTAGGGTTGTGTAAGTGCCCGCAGAAGTCTGTGGGAGTCTGTGGGATTCTGTAAGGTTCTGGAGGGTTCTGCAGGGTTCCATAGGGACCCGTAGAGTTCCGTAGTGGCTGGTAAAGTTCCGTAGGGCCCTGTGGGGTTCTGTATGGACCTGTAGGGTTCCGTAGGGGCCTGCAGGGTTCCGTAAGTGCCCGCAGGTGTCTGTAGGGTTCCGTAGGGGTCTGTAGGGTTCCGTAGGCACCTGCAGTGTTCTGTAGGAGCCCATAGGGTTTTAGTGAGGTTCCGTTGTGTTGCTAAGGGTCTTGTAGAGTGCTGTCGGGTCCTGGAGTATTCTGTAGGGTTCCAGAGGGCCTCGTAGGGTTCCGTCGAAATCTGAAGGGTTCCCTAGGGGCCCGTAGAGTCCCGTAGATTTCCGTAGGGGCCTGTAGGGTTATGTAAGTGCCCGCAGGGGTTGGTAGGAGCTTGTAGGGTGCCATATGTTTCCGGAGGGTTGTGTAGGGTTCCGTAGGGGCCTGTGGTGTTCCCTAGGGGCCTGTAGAGTCTCGTACAGTTCCGTAGGGTCCTGTAGGTTTCCATAAGCGCCCGCAGAGGTCTGAAGGGGCCCATACTGTGTCGTAAGGATCCATAGGGTTCCGTAGAGCTTCGTAGGTTCCCTAGAGGCCTCTGGAGTACCGCAGGAGCCAGTAGTGTTCCGTAGGGTCCTCTAGGGTTGAGTAAGTGCCCGCAGGAGTCTGTAGGAATCCGTGGGATTCTGTAAGGTTCTGGAGGGTTCTGCAGGGTTCTGTAGGGGCCCATAGAGTTCCGTAGTGGCTGGTAAAGTTCCGTAGGGCCCTGTGGGGTTCTGTATGGACCTGTAGGGTTCCATAGGGGCCTGCAGTGTTCTGTAAGTGCCCGTAGGTGTCTGTACGGGTCTGTAGGGTTCCGTAGGCACCTGCAGTGTTCTGTAGGAGCCCATAGGGTTTTAGTGAGGTTCCGTTGTGTTGCTAAGGGTCTTGTAGAGTTCTGTCGGGTCCTGGAGTATTCTGTAGGGTTCCAGAGGGGCTCGTAGGGTTCCGTCGAAATCTGAAGGGTTCCCTAGGGGCCCGTAGAGTCCCGTAGATTTCCGTAGGGGCCTGTAGGGTTGTGTAAGTGCCCGCAGGGGTTGGTAGGAGCTTGTAGGGTGCCATATGTTTCCGGAGGGTTGTGTAGGGTTCCGTAGGGGCCTGTGGTGTTCCCTAGGGGCCTGTAGAGTCTCGTACAGTTCCGTAGGGTCCTGTAGGTTTCCATAAGCGCCCGCAGAGGTCTGAAGGGGCCCGTACTGTTCCGTAAGGATCCATAGGGTTCCGTAGAGCTTCGTAGGTTCCCTAGAGGCCTCTGGAGTACCGCAGGAGCCAGTAGTGTTCTGTAGGGGCCCGTAGGTTTCTTTCCATAGGGGCTGGCAGTATTGCGTAAGGGCCTGTACGGTTGTGTAAGTGCCCGCAGAAGTCTGTAGGAGTCTGTGGGATTCTGTAAGGTTCTGGAGGGTTCTGCAGGGTTCCATAGGGACCCGTAGAGTTCCGCAGTGGCTGGTAAAGTTCCGTAGGGCCCTGTGGGGTTCTGTATGGACCTGTAGGGTTCCGTAGGGGCCTGCAGGGTTCCGTAAGTGCCCGCAGGTGTCTGTAGGGTTCCGTAGGGGTCTCTAGGGTTCCGTAGGCACCTGCAGTGTTCTGTAGGAGCCCATAGGGTTTTAGTGAGGTTCCGTTGTGTTGCTAAGGGTCTTGTAGAGTGCTGTCGGGTCCTGGAGTATTCTGTAGGGTTCCAGAGGGGCTCGTAGGGTTCCGTCGAAATCTGAAGGGTTCCCTAGGGGCCCGTAGAGTCCCATAGATTTCCATAGGGGCCTGTAGGGTTATGTAAGTGCCCGCAGGGGTTGGTAGGAGCTTGTAGGGTGCCATATGTTTCCGGAGGGTTCTGTAGGGTTCCGTAGGGGCCTGTGGTGTTCCCTAGGGGCCTGTAGAGTCTCGTACAGTTTCGGTAGGGTCCTATAGGTTTCCATAAGCGCCCGCAGAGGTCTGAAGGGGCCCGTACTGTGCCGTAAGGATCCATAGGGTTCCGTAGAGCTTCGTAGGTTCCCTAGAGGCCTCTGGAGTACCGCAGGAGCCAGTAGTGTTCCGTAGGGTCCTCTAGGGTTGAGTAAGTGTCCGCAGGAGTCTGTAGGAATCCGTGGGATTCTGTAAGGTTCTGGAGGGTTCTGCAGGGTTCCGTAGGGGCCCGTAGAGTTCCGTAGTGGCTGGTAAAGTTCCCTAGGGCCCTGTACCGTTCCGTAACTGCCTGCAATGGTCTTTAGGCTTCCGTAGGGGCTGGCAGGGTTCCATAAAGTTCCGTGGGTTCCTGCAGAGTTCTGCAAGTGCCCGCAAGGGCCTGTAGGGGCCCACAGTGTTTCTGCCAGGTTCCGTAGGAGCCATATTGTTCTTAGTGGCTGGTAATATTCTGTAGGGGTCTGTAGGTTTCCGTAGGCACCTACAGTGTTCTGTAGGAGCCCATAGGGTTTTAGTGAGGTTCCGTTGTGTTGCTAAGGGTCTTGTAGAGTGCTGTCGGGTCCTGGAGTATTCTGTAGGGTTCCAGAGGGGCTGGTAGGGTTCCGTCGAAATCTGAAGGGTTCCCTAGGGGCCCGTAGAGTCCCATAGATTTCCGTAGGGGCCTGTAGGGTTGTGTAAGTGCCCGCAGGGGTTGGTAGGAGCTTGTAGGGTGCCATATGTTTCCGGAGGGTTGTGTAGGGTTCCGTAGGGGCCTGTGGTGTTCCCTAGGGGCCTGTAGAGTCTCGTACAGTTCCGTAGGGTCCTGTAGGTTTCCATAAGCGCCCGCAGAGGTCTGAAGGGGCCCGTACTGTGCCGTAAGGATCCATAGGGTTCCGTAGAGCTTCGTAGGTTCCCTAGAGGCCTCTGGAGTACCGCAGGAGCCAGTAGTGTTCTGTAGGGGCCCGTAGGGTTCCTTCCATAGGAGCTGGCAGTGTTCCGTAGGGTCCTCTAGGGTTGAGTAAGTGCCCGCAGGAGTCTGTAAGAATCCGTGGGATTCTGTAAGGTTCTGGAGGGTTCTGCAGGGTTCCGTAGGGGCCCGTAGAGTTCCGTAGTGGCTGGTAAAGTTCCCTAGGGCCCTGTACCGTTCCATAACTGCCTGCAATGGTCTTTAGGCTTCCGTAAGGGCTGTAGGGTTCCATAAAGTTCCGTGGGTTCCTGCAGAGTTCTGCAAGTGCCCGCAAGGGCCAGTAGGGCCCACAGTGTTTCTGCCAGGTTCCGTAGAGTTCCGTAGGGGCCATATTTTTCTGTAGTGACTGGTAGTGTTCTGTAGGGGTCTGTAGGTTTCCGTAGGCACCTACAGTGTTCTGTAGGAGCCCATAGGGTTTTAGTGAGGTTCCGTTGTGTTGCTAAGGGTCTTGTAGAGTCCTGCCGGGTCCTGGAGTATTCTGTAGGGTTCCAGAGGGGCTCGTAGGATTCCGTCGAAATCTGTAGGGTTCCCTAGGGGCCCGTAGAGTCCCGTAGATTTCCGTAGGGACCTGTAGGGTTGTGTAAGTGCCCGCAGGGGTTGGTAGGAGCTTGTAGGGTGCCATATGTTTCCGGAGGGTTGTGTAGGGTTCCGTAGGGGCCTGTGGTGTTCCCTAGGGGCCTGTAGAGTCTCGTACAGTTCCGTAGGGTCCTGTAGGTTTCCATAAGCGCCCGCAGAGGTCTGAAGGGGCCCGTACTGTGCCGTAAGGATCCATAGGGTTCCGTAGAGCTTCGTAGGTTCCCTAGAGGCCTGTGGAGTACGGCAGGAGCCAGTAGTGTTCCGTAGGGTCCTCTAGGGTTGAGTAAGTGTCCGCAGGAGTCTGTAGGAATCCGTGGGATTCTGTAAGGTTCTGGAGGGTTCTGCAGGGTTCCGTAGGGGCCCGTAGAGTTCCGTAGTGGCTGGTAAAGTTCCCTAGGGCCCTGTACCGTTCCGTAACTGCCTGCAAGGGTCTTTAGGCTTCCGTAGGGGCTGGCAGGGTTCCATAAAGTTCCGTGGGTTCCTGCAGAGTTCTGCAAGTGCCCGCAAGGGCCTGTAGGGGCCCACAGTGTTTCTGCCAGGTTCCGTAGGAGCCATATTGTTCTTAGTGGCTGGTAATATTCTGTAGGGGTCTGTAGGTTTCCGTAGGCACCTACAGTGTTCTGTAGGAGCCCATAGGGTTTTAGTGAGGTTCCGTTGTGTTGCTAAGGGTCTTGTAGAGTGCTGTCGGGTCCTGGAGTATTCTGTAGGGTTCCAAAGGGGCTGGTAGGGTTCCGTCGAAATCTGAAGGGTTCCCTAGGGGCCCGTAGAGTCCCATAGATTTCCGTGGGGGCCTGTAGGATTGTGTAAGTGCCCGCAGGGGTTGGTAGGAGCTTGTAGGGTGCCATATGTTTCCGGAGGGTTGTGTAGGGTTCCGTAGGGGCCTGTGGTGTTCCCTAGGGGCCTGTAGAGTCTCGTACAGTTCCGTAGGGTCCTGTAGGTTTCCATAAGCGCCCGCAGAGGTCTGAAGGGGCCCGTACTGTGCCGTAAGGATCCATAGGGTTCCGTAGAGCTTCGTAGGTTCCCTAGAGGCCTCTGGAGTACCGCAGGAGCCAGTAGTGTTCTGTAGGGGCCCGTAGGGTTCCTTCCATAGGAGCTGGCAGTGTTCCGTAGGGTCCTCTAGGGTTGAGTAAGTGCCCGCAGGAGTCTGTAGGAATCCGTGGGATTCTGTAAGGTTCTGGAGGGTTCTGCAGGGTTCCGTAGGGGCCCGTAGAGTTCCGTAGTGGCTGGTAAAGTTCCGTAGGGCCCTGTGGGGTTCTGTATGGACCTGTAGGGTTCCGCAGGGGCCTGCAGGGTTCCGTAAGTGCCCGCAGGTGTCTGTAGGGGTCCGTAGGGGTCAGTAGGGTTCCGTAGGCACCTGCAGTGTTCTGTAGGAGCCCATAGGGTTTTAGTGAGGTTCCGTTGTGTTGCTAAGGGTCTTGTAGAGTGCTGTCGGGTCCTGGAGTATTCTGTAGGGTTCCAGAGGGCCTCGTAGGGTTCCGTCGAAATCTGAAGGGTTCCCTAGGGGCCCGTAGAGTCCCATAGATTTCCGTAGGGACCTGTAGGGTTATGAAAGTGCCCGCAGGGGTTGGTAGGAGCTTGTAGGGTGCCATATGTTTCCAGAGGGTTGTGTAGGGTTCCGTAGGGGCCTGTGGTGTTCCCTAGGGGCCTGTAGAGTCTCGTACAGTTCCGTAGGGTCCTGTAGGTTTCCATAAGTGCCCGCAGAGGTCTGAAGGGGCCCGTACTGTGCCGTAAGGATCCATAGGGTTCCGTAGAGCTTCGTAGGTTCCCTAGAGGCCTCTGGAGTACCGCAGGAGCCAGTAGTGTTCCGTAGGGTCCTCTAGGGTTGAGTAAGTGCCCGCAGAAGTCTGTAGGAGTCTGTGGGATTCTGTCAGATTCCGGAGGGTTCTGCAGAGTTCCGTAGGGACCCGTAGAGTTCCATAGTGGCTGGTAAAGATCCGTAGGGCCCTGTGGGGTTCTGTATGGACCTGTAGGGTTCCGTAGGGGCCTGCAGTGTTCTGTAAGTGCCCGTAGGTGTCTGTACGGGTCTGTAGGGTTCCGTAGGCACCTGCAGTGTTCTGTAGGAGCCCATAGGGTTTTAGTGAGGTTCCGTTGTGTTGCTAAGGGTCTTGTAGAGTGCTGTCGGGTCCTGGAGTATTCTGTAGGGTTCCAGAGGGCCTCGTAGGGTTCCGTCGAAATCTGTAGGGATCCCTAGGGGCCCGTAGAGTCCCGTAGATTTCCGTAGGGACCTGTAGGGTTATGTAAGTGCCCGCAGGGGTTGGTAGGAGCTTGTAGGGTGCCATATGTTTCCGGAGGGTTGTGTAGGGTTCCGTAGGGGCCTGTGGTGTTCCCTAGGGGCCTGTAGAGTCTCGTACAGTTCCGTAGGGTCCTGTAGGTTTCCATAAGCGCCCGCAGACGTCTGAAGGGGCCCATACTGTTCCGTAAGGATCCATAGGGTTCCGTAGAGCTTCGTAGGTTCCCTAGAGGCCTCTGGAGTACCGCAGGAGCCAGTAGTGTTCTGTAGGGGCCCGTAGGGTTCCTTCCATAGGGGCTGGCAGTGTTCCGTAGGGTCCTCTAGGGTTCAGTAAGGGCCCGCAGGAGTCTGTAGGAATCCGTGGGATTCTGTAAGGTTCTGGAGGGTTCTGCAGGGTTCCGTAGAGTTCCGTAGTGGCTGGTAAAGTTCCCTAGGGCCCTGTACCGTTCCGTAACTGCCTGCAATGATCTTTAGGCTTCCGTAGGGGCTGGTAGGGTTCCATAAAGTTCCGTGGGTTCCTGCAGAGTTCTGCAATTGCCCGCAAGGGCCTGTAGGGGCCCACAGTGTTTCTGCCAGGTTCCGTAGAGTTCCGTAGGGGCCATATTTTTCTGTAGTGGCTGGTAATATTCTGTAGGGGTCTGTAGGTTTCTGTAGGCGCCTGCAGTGTTCTGTAGGAGCCCATAGGGTTTTAGTGAGGTTCCGTTGTGTTGCTAAGGGTCTTGTAGAGTGCTGTCGGGTCCTGGAGTATTCTGTAGGGTTCCAGAGGGCCTCCTAGGGTTCCATCGAAATCTATAGGGTTCCCTAGGGGCCCATAGAGTCCCGTAGATTTCCGTAGGGACCTGTAGGGTTGTGTAAGTGCCCGCAGAAGTCTGTGGGAGTCTGTGGGATTCTGTAAGGTTCTGGAGGGTTCTGCAGGGTTCCATAGGGACCCGTAGAGTTCCGTAGTGGCTGGTAAAGTTCCGTAGGGCCCTGTGGGGTTCTGTATGGACCTGTAGGGTTCCGTAGGGGCCTGCAGGGTTCCGTAAGTGCCCGCAGGTGTCTGTAGGGTTCCGTAGGGGTCTGTAGGGTTCCGTAGGCACCTGCAGTGTTCTGTAGGAGCCCATAGGGTTTTAGTGAGGTTCCGTTGTGTTGCTAAGGGTCTTGTAGAGTGCTGTCGGGTCCTGGAGTATTCTGTAGGGTTCCAGAGGGCCTCGTAGGGTTCCGTCGAAATCTGAAGGGTTCCCTAGGGGCCCGTAGAGTCCCGTAGATTTCCGTAGGGGCCTGTAGGGTTATGTAAGTGCCCGCAGGGGTTGGTAGGAGCTTGTAGGGTGCCATATGTTTCCGGAGGGTTGTGTAGGGTTCCGTAGGGGCCTGTGGTGTTCCCTAGGGGCCTGTAGAGTCTCGTACAGTTCCGTAGGGTCCTGTAGGTTTCCATAAGCGCCCGCAGAGGTCTGAAGGGGCCCATACTGTGCCGTAAGGATCCATAGGGTTCCGTAGAGCTTCGTAGGTTCCCTAGAGGCCTCTGGAGTACCGCAGGAGCCAGTAGTGTTCCGTAGGGTCCTCTAGGGTTGAGTAAGTGCCCGCAGGAGTCTGTAGGAATCCGTGGGATTCTGTAAGGTTCTGGAGGGTTCTGCAGGGTTCTGTAGGGGCCCATAGAGTTCCGTAGTGGCTGGTAAAGTTCCGTAGGGCCCTGTGGGGTTCTGTATGGACCTGTAGGGTTCCATAGGGGCCTGCAGTGTTCTGTAAGTGCCCGTAGGTGTCTGTACGGGTCTGTAGGGTTCCGTAGGCACCTGCAGTGTTCTGTAGGAGCCCATAGGGTTTTAGTGAGGTTCCGTTGTGTTGCTAAGGGTCTTGTAGAGTTCTGTCGGGTCCTGGAGTATTCTGTAGGGTTCCAGAGGGGCTCGTAGGGTTCCGTCGAAATCTGAAGGGTTCCCTAGGGGCCCGTAGAGTCCCGTAGATTTCCGTAGGGGCCTGTAGGGTTGTGTAAGTGCCCGCAGGGGTTGGTAGGAGCTTGTAGGGTGCCATATGTTTCCGGAGGGTTGTGTAGGGTTCCGTAGGGGCCTGTGGTGTTCCCTAGGGGCCTGTAGAGTCTCGTACAGTTCCGTAGGGTCCTGTAGGTTTCCATAAGCGCCCGCAGAGGTCTGAAGGGGCCCGTACTGTTCCGTAAGGATCCATAGGGTTCCGTAGAGCTTCGTAGGTTCCCTAGAGGCCTGTGGAGTACCGCAGGAGCCAGTAGTGTTCCGTAGGGTCCTCTAGGGTTGAGTAAGTGTCCGCAGGAGTCTGTAGGAATCCGTGGGATTCTGTAAGGTTCTGGAGGGTTCTGCAGGGTTCCGTAGGGGCCCGTAGAGTTCCGTAGTGGCTGGTAAAGTTCCCTAGGGCCCTGTACCGTTCCGTAACTGCCTGCAAGGGTCTTTAGGCTTCCGTAGGGGCTGGCAGGGTTCCATAAAGTTCCGTGGGTTCCTGCAGAGTTCTGCAAGTGCCCGCAAGGGCCTGTAGGGGCCCACAGTGTTTCTGCCAGGTTCCGTAGGAGCCATATTGTTCTTAGTGGCTGGTAATATTCTGTAGGGGTCTGTAGGTTTCCGTAGGCACCTACAGTGTTCTGTAGGAGCCCATAGGGTTTTAGTGAGGTTCCGTTGTGTTGCTAAGGGTCTTGTAGAGTGCTGTCGGGTCCTGGAGTATTCTGTAGGGTTCCAAAGGGGCTGGTAGGGTTCCGTCGAAATCTGAAGGGTTCCCTAGGGGCCCGTAGAGTCCCATAGATTTCCGTGGGGGCCTGTAGGATTGTGTAAGTGCCCGCAGGGGTTGGTAGGAGCTTGTAGGGTGCCATATGTTTCCGGAGGGTTGTGTAGGGTTCCGTAGGGGCCTGTGGTGTTCCCTAGGGGCCTGTAGAGTCTCGTACAGTTCCGTAGGGTCCTGTAGGTTTCCATAAGCGCCCGCAGAGGTCTGAAGGGGCCCGTACTGTTCCGTAAGGATCCATAGGGTTCCGTAGAGCTTCGTAGGTTCCCTAGAGGCCTCTGGAGTACCGCAGGAGCCAGTAGTGTTCTGTAGGGGCCCGTAGGGTTCCTTCCATAGGAGCTGGCAGTGTTCCGTAGGGTCCTCTAGGGTTGAGTAAGTGCCCGCAGGAGTCTGTAGGAATCCGTGGGATTCTGTAAGGTTCTGGAGGGTTCTGCAGGGTTCCGTAGGGGCCCGTAGAGTTCCGTAGTGGCTGGTAAAGTTCCGTAGGGCCCTGTGGGGTTCTGTATGGACCTGTAGGGTTCCATAGGGGCCTGCAGTGTTCTGTAAGTGCCCGTAGGTGTCTGTACGGGTCTGTAGGGGTCAGTAGGGTTCCGTAGGCACCTGCAGTGTTCTGTAGGAGCCCATAGGGTTTTAGTGAGGTTCCGTTGTGTTGCTAAGGGTCTTGTAGAGTGCTGTCGGGTCCTGGAGTATTCTGTAGGGTTCCAGAGGGCCTCGTAGGGTTCCGTCGAAATCTGAAGGGTTCCCTAGGGGCCCGTAGAGTCCCATAGATTTCCGTAGGGACCTGTAGGGTTATGAAAGTGCCCGCAGGGGTTGGTAGGAGCTTGTAGGGTGCCATATGTTTCCAGAGGGTTGTGTAGGGTTCCGTAGGGGCCTGTGGTGTTCCCTAGGGGCCTGTAGAGTCTCGTACAGTTCCGTAGGGTCCTGTAGGTTTCCATAAGTGCCCGCAGAGGTCTGAAGGGGCCCGTACTGTGCCGTAAGGATCCATAGGGTTCCGTAGAGCTTCGTAGGTTCCCTAGAGGCCTGTGGAGTACCGCAGGAGCCAGTAGTGTTCCGTAGGGTCCTCTAGGGTTGAGTAAGTGCCCGCAGAAGTCTGTAGGAGTCTGTGGGATTCTGTCAGATTCCGGAGGGTTCTGCAGAGTTCCGTAGGGACCCGTAGAGTTCCATAGTGGCTGGTAAAGATCCGTAGGGCCCTGTGGGGTTCTGTATGGACCTGTAGGGTTCCATAGGGGCCTGCAGGGTTCTGTAAGTGCCCGTAGGTGTCTGTACGGGTCTGTAGGGTTCCGTAGGCACCTGCAGTGTTCTGTAGGAGCCCATAGGGTTTTAGTGAGGTTCCGTTGTGTTGCTAAGGGTCTTGTAGAGTGCTGTCGGGTCCTGGAGTATTCTGTAGGGTTCCAGAGGGCCTCGTAGGGTTCCGTCGAAATCTGTAGGGATCCCTAGGGGCCCGTAGAGTCCCGTAGATTTCCGTAGGGACCTGTAGGGTTATGTAAGTGCCCGCAGGGGTTGGTAGGAGCTTGTAGGGTGCCATATGTTTCCGGAGGGTTCTGTAGGGTTCCGTAGGGGCCTGTGGTGTTCCCTAGGGGCCTGTAGAGTCTCGTACAGTTCCGTAGGGTCCTGTAGGTTTCCATAAGCGCCCGCAGACGTCTGAAGGGGCCCATACTGTTCCGTAAGGATCCATAGGGTTCCGTAGAGCTTCGTAGGTTCCCTAGAGGCCTCTGGAGTACCGCAGGAGCCAGTAATGTTCTGTAGGGGCCCGTAGGGTTCCTTCCATAGGGGCTGGCAGTGTTCCGTAGGGTCCTCTAGGGTTCAGTAAGGGCCCGCAGGAGTCTGTAGGAATCCGTGGGATTCTGTAAGGTTCTGGAGGGTTCTGCAGGGTTCCGTAGAGTTCCGTAGTGGCTGGTAAAGTTCCCTAGGGCCCTGTACCGTTCCGTAACTGCCTGCAATGATCTTTAGGCTTCCGTAGGGGCTGGTAGGGTTCCATAAAGTTCCGTGGGTTCCTGCAGAGTTCTGCAATTGCCCGCAAGGGCCTGTAGGGGCCCACAGTGTTTCTGCCAGGTTCCGTAGAGTTCCGTAGGGGCCATATTTTTCTGTAGTGGCTGGTAATATTCTGTAGGGGTCTGTAGGTTTCTGTAGGCGCCTGCAGTGTTCTGTAGGAGCCCATAGGGTTTTAGTGAGGTTCCGTTGTGTTGCTAAGGGTCTTGTAGAGTGCTGTCGGGTCCTGGAGTATTCTGTAGGGTTCCAGAGGGCCTCCTAGGGTTCCATCGAAATCTATAGGGTTCCCTAGGGGCCCATAGAGTCCCGTAGATTTCCGTAGGGACCTGTAGGGTTGTGTAAGTGCCCGCAGAAGTCTGTGGGAGTCTGTGGGATTCTGTAAGGTTCTGGAGGGTTCTGCAGGGTTCCATAGGGACCCGTAGAGTTCCGTAGTGGCTGGTAAAGTTCCGTAGGGCCCTGTGGGGTTCTGTATGGACCTGTAGGGTTCCGCAGGGGCCTGCAGGGTTCCGTAAGTGCCCGCAGGTGTCTGTAGGGTTCCGTAGGGGTCTCTAGGGTTCCGTAGGCACCTGCAGTGTTCTGTAGGAGCCCATAGGGTTTTAGTGAGGTTCCGTTGTGTTGCTAAGGGTCTTGTAGAGTCCTGCCGGGTCCTGGAGTATTCTGTAGGGTTCCAGAGGGGCTGGTAGGGTTCCGTCGAAATATGAAGGGTTCCCTAGGGGCCCGTAGAGTCCCGTAGATTTCCGTAGGGGCCTGTAGGGTTATGTAAGTGCCCGCAGGGGTTGGTAGGAGCTTGTAGGGTGCCATATGTTTCCGGAGGGTTGTGTAGGGTTCCGTAGGGGCCTGTGGTGTTCCCTAGGGGCCTGTAGAGTCTCGTACAGTTTCGGTAGGGTCCTGTAGGTTTCCATAAGCGCCCGCAGAGGTCTGAAGGGGCCCGTACTGTGCCGTAAGGATCCATAGGGTTCCGTAGAGCTTCGTAGGTTCCCTAGAGGCCTCTGGAGTACGGCAGGAGCCAGTAGTGTTCCGTAGGGTCCTCTAGGGTTGAGTAAGTGCCCGCAGGAGTCTGTAGGAATCCGTGGGATTCTGTAAGGTTCTGGAGGGTTCTGCAGGGTTCCGTAGGGGCCCGTAGAGTTCCGTAGTGGCTGGTAAAGTTCCCTAGGGCCCTGTACCGTTCCGTAACTGCCTGCAATGGTCTTTAGGCTTCCGTAGGGGCTGGCAGGGTTCCATAAAGTTCCGTGGGTTCCTGCAGAGTTCTGCAAGTGCCCGCAAGGGCCTGTAGGGGCCCACAGTGTTTCTGCCAGGTTCCGTAGGAGCCATATTGTTCTTAGTGGCTGGTAATATTCTGTAGGGGTCTGTAGGTTTCCGTAGGCACCTACAGTGTTCTGTAGGAGCCCATAGGGTTTTAGTGAGGTTCCGTTGTGTTGCTAAGGGTCTTGTAGAGTGCTGTCGGGTCCTGGAGTATTCTGTAGGGTTCCAGAGGGGCTGGTAGGGTTCCGTTGAAATATGAAGGGTTCCCTAGGGGCCCGTAGAGTCCCATAGATTTCCGTAGGGGCCTGTAGGGTTGTGTAAGTGCCCGCAGGGGTTGGTAGGAGCTTGTAGGGTGCCATATGTTTCCGGAGGGTTGTGTAGCGTTCCGTAGGGGCCTGTGGTGTTCCCTAGGGGCCTGTAGAGTCTCGTACAGTTCCGTAGGGTCCTGTAGGTTTCCATAAGCGCCCGCAGAGGTCTGAAGGGGCCCGTCCTGTTCCGTAAGGATCCACAGGGCTCTGTAGAGAGTCATAGGTTCCCTAGAAGCCTGTAGAGTACCGCAGGAGCCAGTAGTGTTCTGTAGGGGCCCGTAGGGTTCCTTCAACAGGGGCTGGCAGTGTTGCGTAGGGGCCTGTACGGTTGTGTAAGTGCCCGCAGAAGTCTGTAGGAGTCTGTGGGATTCTGTAAGGTTCTGGAGGGTTCTGCAGGGTTCCGTAGGGACCCGTAGAGTTCCGCAGTGGCTGGTAAAGTTCCGTAGGGCCCTGTGGGGTTCTGTATGGACCTGTAGGGTTCCGTAGGGGCCTGCAGGGTTCCGTAAGTGCCCGCAGGTGTCTGTAGGGTTCCGTAGGGGTCTCTAGGGTTCCGTAGGCACCTGCAGTGTTCTGTAGGAGCCCATAGGGTTTTAGTGAGGTTCCGTTGTGTTGCTAAGGGTCTTGTAGAGTGCTGTCGGGTCCTGGAGTATTCTGTAGGGTTCCAGAGGGGCTGGTAGGGTTCCGTCGAAATCTGAAGGGTTCCCTAGGGGCCCGTAGAGTCCCGTAGATTTCCGTAGGGGCCTGTAGGGTTGTGTAAGTGCCCGCAGGGGTTGGTAGGAGCTTGTAGGGTGCCATATGTTTCCGGAGGGTTGTGTAGGGTTCCGTAGGGGCCTGTGGTGTTCCCTAGGGGCCTGTAGAGTCTCGTACAGTTCCGTAGGGTCCTGTAGGTTTCCATAAGCGCCCGCAGAGGTCTGAAGGGGCCCATACTGTGCCGTAAGGATCCATAGGGTTCCGTAGAGCTTCGTAGGTTCCCTAGAGGCCTCTGGAGTACCGCAGGAGCCAGTAGTGTTCCGTAGGGTCCTCTAGGGTTGAGTAAGTGCCCGCAGGAGTCTGTAGGAATCCGTGGGATTCTGTAAGGTTCTGGAGGGTTCTGCAGGGTTCCGTAGGGGCCCGTAGAGTTCCGTAGTGGCTGGTAAAGTTCCGTAGGGCCCTGTGGGGTTCTGTATGGACCTGTAGGGTTCCATAGGGGCCTGCAGGGTTCTGTAAGTGCCCGTAGGTGTCTGTACGGGTCTGTAGGGTTCCGTAGGGTTCCGTAGGCACCTGCAGTGTTCTGTAGGAGCCCATAGGGTTTTAGTGAGGTTCCGTTGTGTTGCTAAGGGTCTTGTAGAGTGCTGTCGGGTCCTGGAGTATTCTGTAGGGTTCCAGAGGGGCTCGTAGGGTTCCGTCGAAATCTGAAGGGTTCCCTAGGGGCCCGTAGAGTCCCATAGATTTCCGTAGGGGCCTGTAGGGTTGTGTAAGTGCCCGCAGGGGTTGGTAGGAGCTTGTAGGGTGCCATATGTTTCCGGAGGGTTGTGTAGGGTTCCGTAGGGGCCTGTGGTGTTCCCTAGGGGCCTGTAGAGTCTCGTACAGTTCCGTAGGGTCCTGTAGGTTTCCATAAGCGCCCGCAGAGGTCTGAAGGGGCCCGTACTGTGCCGTAAGGATCCATAGGGTTCCGTAGAGCTTCGTAGGTTCCCTAGAGGCCTCTGGAGTACCGCAGGAGCCAGTAGTGTTCTGTAGGGGCCCGTAGGGATCCTTCCATAGGAGCTGGTAGTGTTCCGTAGGGTCCTCTAGGGTTGAGCCCGCAGGAGTCTGTAGGAATCCGTGGGATTCTGTAAGGTTCTGCAGGGTTCCGTAGGGACCCGTAGAGTTCCGTAGTGGCTGGTAAAGTTCCGTAGGGCCCTGTGGGGTTCTGTATGGACCTGTAGGGTTCCGTAGGGGCCTGCAGGGTTCCGTAAGTGCCCGCAGGTGTCTGCAGGGTTCCGTAGGGGTCAGTAGGGTTCCTTAGGCACCTGCAGTGTTCTGTAGGAGCCCATAGGGTTTTAGTGAGGTTCCGTTGTGTTGCTAAGGGTCTTGTAGAGTGCTGTCGGGTCCTGGAGTATTCTGTAGGGTTCCAGAGGGGCTCGTAGGGTTCCGTCGAAATCTGAAGGGTTCCCTAGGGGCCCGTAGAGTCCCGTAGATTTCCGTAGGGGCCTGTAGGGTTATGTAAGTGCCCGCAGGGGTTGGTAGGAGCTTGTAGGGTGCCATATGTTTCCGGAGGGTTGTGTAGGGTTCCGTAGGGGCCTGTGGTGTTCCCTAGGGGCCTGTAGAGTCTCGTACAGTTCCGTAGGGTCCTGTAGGTTTCCATAAGCGCCCGCAGAGGTCTGAAGGGGCCCATACTGTTCCGTAAGGATCCATAGGGTTCCGTAGAGCTTCGTAGGTTCCCTAGAGGCCTCTGGAGTACCGCAGGAGCCAGTAGTGTTCCGTAGGGTCCTCTAGGGTTGAGTAAGTGCCCGCAGGAGTCTGTAGGAATCCGTGGGATTCTGTAAGGTTCTGGAGGGTTCTGCAGGGTTCTGTAGGGGCCCGTAGAGTTCCGTAGTGGCTGGTAAAGTTCCGTAGGGCCCTGTGGGGTTCTGTATGGACCTGTAGGGTTCCATAGGGGCCTGCAGGGTTCCGTAAGTGCCCGTAGGTGTCTGTACGGGTCTGTAGGGTTCCGTAGGCACCTGCAGTGTTCTGTAGGAGCCCATAGGGTTTTAGTGAGGTTCCGTTGTGTTGCTAAGGGTCTTGTAGAGTGCTGTCGGGTCCTGGAGTATTCTGTAGGGTTCCAGAGGGGCTGGTAGGGTTCCGTCGAAATCTGAAGGGTTCCCTAGGGGCCCGTAGAGTCCCATAGATTTCCGTAGGGGCCTGTAGGGTTGTGTAAGTGCCCGCAGGGGTTGGTAGGAGCTTGTAGGGTGCCATATGTTTCCAGAGGGTTGTGTAGGGTTCCGTAGGGGCCTGTGGTGTTCCCTAGGGGCCTGTAGAGTCTCGTACAGTTCCGTAGGGTCCTGTAGGTTTCCATAAGCGCCCGCAGAGGTCTGAAGGGGCCCGTACTGTGCCGTAAGGATCCATAGGGTTCCGTAGAGCTTCGTAGGTTCCCTAGAGGCCTCTGGAGTACCGCAGGAGCCAGTAGTGTTCTGTAGGGGCCCGTAGGGTTCCTTCCATAGGAGCTGGCAGTGTTCCGTAGGGTCCTCTAGGGTTGAGTAAGTGCCCGCAGGAGTCTGTAGGAATCCGTGGGATTCTGTAAGGTTCTGGAGGGTTCTGCAGGGTTCCGTAGGGGCCCGTAGAGTTCCATAGTGACTGGTAAAGTTCCCTAGGGCCCTGTACCGTTCCGTAACTGCCTGCAATGTTCATTAGGCTTCCGTAGGGGCTGGTAGGGTTCCATAAAGTTCCGTGGGTTCCTGCAGAGTTCTGCAAGTGCCCGCAAGGGCCTGTAGGGGCCCACAGTGTTTCTGCCAGGTTCCGTAGAGTTCCGTAGGGGCCATATTTTTCTGTAGTGGTGGTAGTATTCTGTAGGGGTCTGTAGGTTTCCGTAGGCGCCTGCAGTGTTCTGTAGGAGCCCATAGGGTTTTAGTGAGGTTCCGTTGTGTTGCTAAGGGTCTTGTAGAGTGCTGTCGGGTCCTGGAGTATTCTGTAGGGTTCCAGAGGGCCTCCTAGGGTTCCATCGAAATCTATAGGGTTCCGTAGGGGCCCATAGAGTCCCGTAGATTTCCGTAGGGACCTGTAGGGTTGTGTAAGTGCCCGCAGAAGTCTGTAGGAGTCTGTGGGATTCTGTAAGGTTCTGGAGGGTTCTGCAGGGTTCCATAGGGACCCGTAGAGTTCCGCAGTGGCTGGTAAAGTTCCGTAGGGCCCTGTGGGGTTCTGTATGGACCTGTAGGGTTCCGTAGGGGCCTGCAGGGTTCCGTAAGTGCCCGCAGGTGTCTGTAGGGTTCCGTAGGGGTCAGTAGGGTTCCGTAGGCACCTGCAGTGTTCTGTAGGAGCCCATAGGGTTTTAGTGAGGTTCCGTTGTGTTGCTAAGGGTCTTGTAGAGTGCTGTCGGGTCCTGGAGTATTCTGTAGGGTTCCAGAGGGCCTCGTAGGGTTCCGTCGAAATCTGAAGGGTTCCCTAGGGGCCCGTAGAGTCCCGTAGATTTCCGTAGGGGCCTGTAGGGTTATGTAAGTGCCCGCAGGGGTTGGTAGGAGCTTGTAGGGTGCCATATGTTTCCGGAGGGTTGTGTAGGGTTCCGTAGGGGCCTGTGGTGTTCCCTAGGGGCCTGTAGAGTCTCGTACAGTTCCGTAGGGTCCTGTAGGTTTCCATAAGCGCCCGCAGAGGTCTGAAGGGGCCCATACTGTTCCGTAAGGATCCATAGGGTTCCGTAGAGCTTCGTAGGTTCCCTAGAGGCCTCTGGAGTACCGCAGGAGCCAGTGGTGTTCTGTAGGGGCCCGTAGGGATCCTTCCATAGGAGCTGGCAGTGTTCCGTAGGGTCCTCTAGGGTTGAGCCCGCAGGAGTCTGTAGGAATCCGTGGGATTCTGTAAGGTTCTGCAGGGTTCCGTAGGGACCCGTAGAGTTCCGTAGTGGCTGGTAAAGTTCCGTAGGGCCCTGTGGGGTTCTGTATGGACCTGTAGGGTTCCGTAGGGGCCTGCAGGGTTCCGTAAGTGCCCGCAGGTGTCTGCAGGGTTCCGTAGGGGTCAGTAGGGTTCCTTAGGCACCTGCAGTGTTCTGTAGGAGCCCATAGGGTTTTAGTGAGGTTCCGTTGTGTTGCTAAGGGTCTTGTAGAGTGCTGTCGGGTCCTGGAGTATTCTGTAGGGTTCCAGAGGGCCTCGTAGGGTTCCGTCGAAATCTGAAGGGTTCCCTAGGGGCCCGTAGAGTCCCGTAGATTTCCGTAGGGGCCTGTAGGGTTATGTAAGTGCCCGCAGGGGTTGGTAGGAGCTTGTAGGGTGCCATATGTTTCCGGAGGGTTGTGTAGGGTTCCGTAGGGGCCTGTGGTGTTCCCTAGGGGCCTGTAGAGTCTCGTACAGTTCCGTAGGGTCCTGTAGGTTTCCATAAGTGCCCGCAGAGGTCTGAAGGGGCCCATACTGTTCCGTAAGGATCCATAGGGTTCCGTAGAGCTTCGTAGGTTCCCTAGAGGCCTCTGGAGTACCGCAGGAGCCAGTAGTGTTCCGTAGGGTCCTCTAGGGTTGAGTAAGTGCCCGCAGGAGTCTGTAGGAATCCGTGGGATTCTGTAAGGTTCTGGAGGGTTCTGCAGGGTTCTGTAGGGGCCCGTAGAGTTCCGTAGTGGCTGGTAAAGTTCCGTAGGGCCCTGTGGGGTTCTGTATGGACCTGTAGGGTTCCATAGGGGCCTGCAGGGTTCCGTAAGTGCCCGTAGGTGTCTGTACGGGTCTGTAGGGTTCCGTAGGCACCTGCAGTGTTCTGTAGGAGCCCATAGGGTTTTAGTGAGGTTCCGTTGTGTTGCTAAGGGTCTTGTAGAGTGCTGTCGGGTCCTGGAGTATTCTGTAGGGTTCCAGAGGGGCTGGTAGGGTTCCGTCGAAATCTGAAGGGTTCCCTAGGGGCCCGTAGAGTCCCATAGATTTCCGTAGGGGCCTGTAGGGTTGTGTAAGTGCCCGCAGGGGTTGGTAGGAGCTTGTAGGGTGCCATATGTTTCCAGAGGGTTGTGTAGGGTTCCGTAGGGGCCTGTGGTGTTCCCTAGGGGCCTGTAGAGTCTCGTACAGTTCCGTAGGGTCCTGTAGGTTTCCATAAGCGCCCGCAGAGGTCTGAAGGGGCCCGTACTGTGCCGTAAGGATCCATAGGGTTCCGTAGAGCTTCGTAGGTTCCCTAGAGGCCTCTGGAGTACCGCAGGAGCCAGTAGTGTTCTGTAGGGGCCCGTAGGGTTCCTTCCATAGGAGCTGGCAGTGTTCCGTAGGGTCCTCTAGGGTTGAGTAAGTGCCCGCAGGAGTCTGTAGGAGTCTGTGGGATTCTGTAAGGTTCTGGAGGGTTCTGCAGGGTTCCGTAGGGGCCCGTAGAGTTCCGTAGTGGCTGGTAAAGTTCCCTAGGGCCCTGTACCGTTCCGTAACTGCCTGCAATGTTCATTAGGCTTCCGTAGGGGCTGGTAGGGTTCCATAAAGTTCCGTGGGTTCCTGCAGAGTTCTGCAAGTGCCCGCAAGGGCCTGTAGGGGCCCACAGTGTTTCTGCCAGGTTCCGTAGAGTTCCGTAGGGGCCATATTTTTCTGTAGTGGTGGTAGTATTCTGTAGGGGTCTGTAGGTTTCCGTAGGCGCCTGCAGTGTTCTGTAGGAGCCCATAGGGTTTTAGTGAGGTTCCGTTGTGTTGCTAAGGGTCTTGTAGAGTGCTGTCGGGTCCTGGAGTATTCTGTAGGGTTCCAGAGGGCCTCCTAGGGTTCCATCGAAATCTATAGGGTTCCGTAGGGGCCCATAGAGTCCCGTAGATTTCCGTAGGGACCTGTAGGGTTGTGTAAGTGCCCGCAGAAGTCTGTAGGAGTCTGTGGGATTCTGTAAGGTTCTGGAGGGTTCTGCAGGGTTCCATAGGGACCCGTAGAGTTCCGCAGTGGCTGGTAAAGTTCCGTAGGGCCCTGTGGGGTTCTGTATGGACCTGTAGGGTTCCGTAGGGGCCTGCAGGGTTCCGTAAGTGCCCGCAGGTGTCTGTAGGGTTCCGTAGGGGTCTCTAGGGTTCCGTAGGCACCTGCAGTGTTCTGTAGGAGCCCATAGGGTTTTAGTGAGGTTCCGTTGTGTTGCTAAGGGTCTTGTAGAGTGCTGTCGGGTCCTGGAGTATTCTGTAGGGTTCCAGAGGGCCTCGTAGGGTTCCGTGAAATCTGAAGGGTTCCCTAGGGGCCCGTAGAGTCCCGTAGATTTCCGTAGGGGCCTGTAGGGTTATGTAAGTGCCCGCAGGGGTTGGTAGGAGCTTGTAGGGTGCCATATGTTTCCGGAGGGTTGTGTAGGGTTCCGTAGGGGCCTGTGGTGTTCCCTAGGGGCCTGTAGAGTCTCGTACAGTTCCGTAGGGTCCTGTAGGTTTCCATAAGCGCCCGCAGAGGTCTGAAGGGGCCCATACTGTTCCATAAGGATCCATAGGGTTCCGTAGAGCTTCGTAGGTTCCCTAGAGGCCTCTGGAGTACCGCAGGAGCCAGTAGTGTTCCGTAGGGTCCTCTAGGGTTGAGTAAGTGCCCGCAGGAGTCTGTAGGAATCCGTGGGATTCTGTAAGGTTCTGGAGGGTTCTGCAGGGTTCTGTAGGGGCCCATAGAGTTCCGTAGTGGCTGGTAAAGTTCCGTAGGGCCCTGTGGGGTTCTGTATGGACCTGTAGGGTTCCATAGGGGCCTGCAGTGTTCTGTAAGTGCCCGTAGGTGTCTGTACGGGTCTGTAGGGTTCCGTAGGCACCTGCAGTGTTCTGTAGGAGCCCATAGGGTTTTAGTGAGGTTCCGTTGTGTTGCTAAGGGTCTTGTAGAGTGCTGTCGGGTCCTGGAGTATTCTGTAGGGTTCCAGAGGGGCTCGTAGTGTTCCGTCGAAATCTGAAGGGTTCCCTAGGGGCCCGTAGAGTCCCATAGATTTCCGTAGGGGCCTGTAGGGTTGTGTAAGTGCCCGCAGGGGTTGGTAGGAGCTTGTAGGGTGCCATATGTTTCCAGAGGGTTGTGTAGGGTTCCGTAGGGGCCTGTGGTGTTCCCTAGGGGCCTGTAGAGTCTCGTACAGTTCCGTAGGGTCCTGTAGGTTTCCATAAGCGCCCGCAGAGGTCTGAAGGGGCCCGTACTGTGCCGTAAGGATCCATAGGGTTCCGTAGAGCTTCGTAGGTTCCCTAGAGGCCTGTGGAGTACCGCAGGAGCCAGTAGTGTTCTGTAGGGGCCCGTAGGGTTCCTTCCATAGGAGCTGGCAGTGTTCCGTAGGGTCCTCTAGGGTTGAGTAAGTGCCCGCAGGAGTCTGTAGGAATCCGTGGGATTCTGTAAGGTTCTGGAGGGTTCTGCAGGGTTCCGTAGGGGCCCGTAGAGTTCCGTAGTGGCTGGTAAAGTTCCCTAGGGCCCTGTACCGTTCCGTAACTGCCTGCAAGGGTCTTTAGGCTTCCGTAGGGGCTGGTAGGGTTCCATAAAGTTCCGTGGGTTCCTGCAGAGTTCTGCAAGTGCCCGCAAGGGCCTGTAGGGGCCCACAGTGTTTCTGCCAGGTTCCGTAGAGTTCCGTAGGGGCCATATTTTTCTGTAGTGGTGGTAGTATTCTGTAGGGGTCTGTAGGTTTCCGTAGGCGCCTGCAGTGTTCTGTAGGAGCCCATAGGGTTTTAGTGAGGTTCTGTTGTGTTGCTAAGGGTCTTGTAGAGTGCTGTCGGGTCCTGGAGTATTCTGTAGGGTTCCAGAGGGCCTCATAGGGTTCCATCGAAATCTATAGGGTTCCCTAGGGGCCCATAGAGTCCCGTAGATTTCCGTAGGGACCTGTAGGTTTGTGTAAGTGCCCGCAGAAGTCTGTAGGAGTCTGTGGGATTCTGTAAGGTTCTGGAGGGTTCTGCAGGGTTCCGTAGGGACCCGTAGAGTTCCGCAGTGGCTGGTAAAGTTCCGTAGGGCCCTGTGGGGTTCTGTATGGACCTGTAGGGTTCCGTAGGGGCCTGCAGGGTTCCGTAAGTGCCCGCAGGTGTCTGTAGGGTTCCGTAGGGGTCTCTAGGGTTCCGTAGGCACCTGCAGTGTTCTGTAGGAGCCCATAGGGTTTTAGTGAGGTTCCGTTGTGTTGCTAAGGGTCTTGTAGAGTCCTGTCGGGTCCTGGAGTATTCTGTAGGGTTCCAGAGGGGCTGGTAGGGTTCCGTCGAAATCTGAAGGGTTCCCTAGGGGCCCGTAGAGTCCCGTAGATTTCCGTAGGGACCTGTAGGGTTGTGTAAGTGCCCGCAGGGGTTGGTAGGAGCTTGTAGGGTTCCATAAGTTTCCAGAGGGTTGTGTAGGGTTCCGTAGGGGCCTGTGGTGTTCCCTAGGGGCCTGTAGAGTCTCGTACAATTCCGTAGGGTCCTGTAGGTTTCCATAAGCGCCCGCAGAGGTCTGAAGGGGCCCGTCCTGTTCCGTAAGGATCCACAGGGCTCTGTAGAGAGTCATAGGTTCCCTAGAAGCCTGTAGAGTACCGCAGGAGCCAGTAGTGTTCTGTAGGGGCCCGTAGGGTTCCTTCAACAGGGGCTGGCAGTGTTGCGTAGGGGCCTGTATGGTTGTGTAAGTGCCCGCAGAAGTCTGTAGGAGTCTGTGGGATTCTGTAAGGTTCTGGAGGGTTCTGCAGGGTTCCGTAGGGACCCGTAGAGTTCCGCAGTGGCTGGTAAAGTTCCGTAGGGCCCTGTGGGGTTCTGTATGGACCTGTAGGGTTCCGTAGGGGCCTGCAGGGTTCCGTAAGTGCCCGCAGGTGTCTGTAGGGTTCCGTAGGGGTCTCTAGGGTTCCGTAGGCACCTGCAGTGTTCTGTAGGAGCCCATAGGGTTTTAGTGAGGTTCCGTTGTGTTGCTAAGGGTCTTGTAGAGTGCTGTCGGGTCCTGGAGTATTCTGTAGGGTTCCAGAGGGCCTCGTAGGGTTCCGTCGAAATCTGTAGGGTTCCCTAGGGGCCCGTAGAGTCCCATAGATTTCCGTAGGGACCTGTAGGGTTGTGTAAGTGCCCGCAGGGGTTGGTAGGAGCTTGTAGGGTGCCATATGTTTCCGGAGGGTTGTGTAGGGTTCCGTAGGGGCCTGTGGTGTTCCCTAGGGGCCTGTAGAGTCTCGTACAGTTCCGTAGGGTCCTGTAGGTTTCCATAAGCGCCCGCAGAGGTCTGAAGGGGCCCGTACTGTTCCGTAAGGATCCATAGGGTTCCGTAGAGCTTCGTAGGTTCCCTAGAGGCCTCTGGAGTACGGCAGGAGCCAGTAGTGTTCCGTAGGGTCCTCTAGGGTTGAGTAAGTGCCCGCAGGAGTCTGTAGGAATCCGTGGGATTCTGTAAGGTTCTGGAGGGTTCTGCAGGGTTCCGTAGGGGCCCGTAGAGTTCCGTAGTGGCTGGTAAAGTTCCCTAGGGCCCTGTACCGTTCCGTAACTGCCTGCAAGGGTCTTTAGGCTTCCGTAGGGGCTGGTAGGGTTCCATAAAGTTCCGTGGGTTCCTGCAGAGTTCTGCAAGTGCCCGCAAGGGCCTGTAGGGGCCCACAGTGTTTCTGCCAGGTTCCGTAGAGTTCCGTAGGGGCCATATTTTTCTGTAGTGGTGGTAGTATTCTGTAGGGGTCTGTAGGTTTCCGTAGGCGCCTGCAGTGTTCTGTAGGAGCCCATAGGGTTTTAGTGAGGTTCCGTTGTGTTGCTAAGGGTCTTGTAGAGTGCTGTCGGGTCCTGGAGTATTCTGTAGGGTTCCAGAGGGCCTCGTAGGGTTCCATCGAAATCTATAGGGTTCCGTAGGGGCCCATAGAGTCCCGTAGATTTCCGTAGGGACCTGTAGGGTTGTGTAAGTGCCCGCAGAAGTCTGTAGGAGTCTGTGGGATTCTGTAAGGTTCTGGAGGGTTCTGCAGGGTTCCATAGGGACCCGTAGAGTTCCGCAGTGGCTGGTAAAGTTCCGTAGGGCCCTGTGGGGTTCTGTATGGACCTGTAGGGTTCCGTAGGGGCCTGCAGGGTTCCGTAAGTGCCCGCAGGTGTCTGTAGGGTTCCGTAGGGGTCTCTAGGGTTCCGTAGGCACCTGCAGTGTTCTGTAGGAGCCCATAGGGTTTTAGTGAGGTTCCGTTGTGTTGCTAAGGGTCTTGTAGAGTGCTGTCGGGTCCTGGAGTATTCTGTAGGGTTCCAGAGGGCCTCGTAGGGTTCCGTCGAAATCTGAAGGGTTCCCTAGGGGCCCGTAGAGTCCCGTAGATTTCCGTAGGGGCCTGTAGGGTTATGTAAGTGCCCGCAGGGGTTGGTAGGAGCTTGTAGGGTGCCATATGTTTCCGGAGGGTTGTGTAGGGTTCCGTAGGGGCCTGTGGTGTTCCCTAGGGGCCTGTAGAGTCTCGTACAGTTCCGTAGGGTCCTGTAGGTTTCCATAAGCGCCCGCAGAGGTCTGAAGGGGCCCATACTGTTCCGTAAGGATCCATAGGGTTCCGTAGAGCTTCGTAGGTTCCCTAGAGGCCTCTGGAGTACCGCAGGAGCCAGTAGTGTTCCGTAGGGTCCTCTAGGGTTGAGTAAGTGCCCGCAGGAGTCTGTAGGAATCCGTGGGATTCTGTAAGGTTCTGGAGGGTTCTGCAGGGTTCTGTAGGGGCCCATAGAGTTCCGTAGTGGCTGGTAAAGTTCCGTAGGGCCCTGTGGGGTTCTGTATGGACCTGTAGGGTTCCATAGGGGCCTGCAGTGTTCTGTAAGTGCCCGTAGGTGTCTGTACGGGTCTGTAGGGTTCCGTAGGCACCTGCAGTGTTCTGTAGGAGCCCATAGGGTTTTAGTGAGGTTCCGTTGTGTTGCTAAGGGTCTTGTAGAGTCCTGTCGGGTCCTGGAGTATTCTGTAGGGTTCCAGAGGGGCTGGTAGGGTTCCGTCGAAATCTGAAGGGTTCCCTAGGGGCCCGTAGAGTCCCGTAGATTTCCGTAGGGACCTGTAGGGTTGTGTAAGTGCCCGCAGGGGTTGGTAGGAGCTTGTAGGGTGCCATATGTTTCCGGAGGGTTGTGTAGGGTTCCGTAGGGGCCTGTGGTGTTCCCTAGGGGCCTGTAGAGTCTCGTACAGTTCCGTAGGGTCCTGTAGGTTTCCATAAGCGCCCGCAGAGGTCTGAAGGGGCCCGTACTGTGCCGTAAGGATCCATAGGGTTCCGTAGAGCTTCGTAGGTTCCCTAGAGGCCTGTGGAGTACTGCAGGAGCCAGTAGTGTTCCGTAGGGTCCTCTAGGGTTGAGTAAGTGCCCGCAGGAGTCTGTAGGAATCCGTGGGATTCTGTAAGGTTCTGGAGGGTTCTGCAGGGTTCCGTAGGGGCCCGTAGAGTTCCATAGTGGCTGGTAAAGTTCCCTAGGGCCCTGTACCGTTCCGTAACTGCCTGCAAGGGTCTTTAGGCTTCCGTAGGGGCTGGCAGGGTTCCATAAAGTTCCGTGGGTTCCTGCAGAGTTCTGCAAGTGCCCGCAAGGGCCTGTAGGGGCCCACAGTGTTTCTGCCAGGTTCCGTAGGGGCCATATTTTTCTGTAGTGGCTGGTAGTATTCTGTAGGGGTCTGTAGGTTTCCGTAGGCACCTACAGTGTTCTGTAGGAGCCCATAGGGTTTTAGTGAGGTTCCGTTGTGTTGCTAAGGGTCTTGTAGAGTGCTGTCGGGTCCTGGAGTATTCTGTAGGGTTCCAGAGGGGCTCGTAGGGTTCCGTCGAAATCTGTAGGGTTCCCTAGGGGCCCATAGAGTCCCGTAGATTGCCGTAGGGACCTGTAGGGTTGTGTAAGTGCTCGCAGGGGTTGGTAGGAGCTTGTAGGGTGCCATAAGTTTCCAGAGGGTTGTGTAGGGTTCCGTAGGGGCCTGTGGTGTTCCCTAAGGGCCTGTAGAGTCTCGTACAGTTCCGTAGGGGCCTGTGGTGTTCCCTAGGGGCCTGTAGAGTCTCGTACAGTTCCGTAGGGTCCTGTAGGTTTCCATAAGCGCCCGCAGAGGTCTGAAGGGGCCCATACTGTTCCGTAAGGATCCATAGGGTTCCGTAGAGCTTCGTAGGTTCCCTAGAGGCCTCTGGAGTACCGCAGGAGCCAGTAGTGTTCCGTAGGGTCCTCTAGGGTTGAGTAAGTGCCCGCAGGAGTCTGTAGGAATCCGTGGGATTCTGTAAGGTTCTGGAGGGTTCTGCAGGGTTCTGTAGGGGCCCATAGAGTTCCGTAGTGGCTGGTAAAGTTCCGTAGGGCCCTGTGGGGTTCTGTATGGACCTGTAGGGTTCCATAGGGGCCTGCAGTGTTCTGTAAGTGCCCGTAGGTGTCTGTACGGGTCTGTAGGGTTCCGTAGGCACCTACAGTGTTCTGTAGGAGCCCATAGGGTTTTAGTGAGGTTCCGTTGTGTTGCTAAGGGTCTTGTAGAGTGCTGTCGGGTCCTGGAGTATTCTGTAGGGTTCCAGAGGGGCTCGTAGGGTTCTGTCGAAATCTGTAGGCTTCCCTAGGGGCCCGTGGAGTCCCGTAGATTTCCGTAGGGACCTGTAGGGTTGTGTAAGTGCCCGCAGGGGTTGGTAGGAGCTTGTAGGGTGCCATAAGTTTCCAGAGGGTTGTGTAGGGTTCCGTAGGGGCCTGTGGTGTTCCCTAGGGGCCTGTAGAGTCTCGTACAATTCCGTAGGGTCCTGTAGGTTTCCATAAGCGCCCGCAGAGGTCTGAAGGGGCCCGTCCTGTTCCGTAAGGATCCACAGGGCTCTGTAGAGAGTCATAGGTTCCCTAGAAGCCTGTAGAGTACCGCAGGAGCCAGTAGTGTTCTGTAGGGGCCCGTAGGGTTCCTTCAACAGGGGCTGGCAGTGTTGCGTAGGGGCCTGTACGGTTGTGTAAGTGCCCGCAGAAGTCTGTAGGAGTCTGTGGGATTCTGTAAGGTTCTGGAGGGTTCTGCAGGGTTCCGTAGGGACCCGTAGAGTTCCGCAGTGGCTGGTAAAGTTCCGTAGGGCCCTGTGGGGTTCTGTATGGACCTGTAGGGTTCCGTAGGGGCCTGCAGGGTTCCGTAAGTGCCCGCAGGTGTCTGTAGGGTTCCGTAGGGGTCTCTAGGGTTCCGTAGGCACCTGCAGTGTTCTGTAGGAGCCCATAGGGTTTTAGTGAGGTTCCGTTGTGTTGCTAAGGGTCTTGTAGAGTGCTGTCGGGTCCTGGAGTATTCTGTAGGGTTCCAGAGGGGCTGGTAGGGTTCCGTCGAAATCTGTAGGGTTCCCTAGGGGCCCGTAGAGTCCCATAGATTTCCGTAGGGGCCTGTAGGGTTGTGTAAGTGCCCGCAGGGGTTGGTAGGAGCTTGTAGGGTGCCATATGTTTCCGGAGGGTTGTGTAGGGTTCCGTAGGGGCCTGTGGTGTTCCCTAGGGGCCTGTAGAGTCTCGTACAGTTCCGTAGGGTCCTGTAGGTTTCCATAAGCGCCCGCAGAGGTCTGAAGGGGCCCGTACTGTTCCGTAAGGATCCATAGGGTTCCGTAGAGCTTCGTAGGTTCCCTAGAGGCCTCTGGAGTACCGCAGGAGCCAGTAGTGTTCTGTAGGGGCCCGTAGGGTTCCTTCCATAGGAGCTGGCAGTGTTCCGTAGGGTCCTCTAGGGTTGAGTAAGTGCCCGCAGGAGTCTGTAGGAATCCGTGGGATTCTGTAAGGTTCTGCAGGGTTCCGTAGGGGCCCGTAGAGTTCCGTAGTGGCTGGTAAAGTTCCCTAGGGCCCTGTACCGTTCCGTAACTGCCTGCAAGGGTCTTTAGGCTTCCGTAGGGGCTGGTAGGGTTCCATAAAGTTCCGTGGGTTCCTGCAGAGTTCTGCAAGTGCCCGCAAGGGCCAGTAGGGGCCCACAGTGTTTCTGCCAGGTTCCGTAGAGTTCCGTAGGGGCCATATTTTTCTGTAGTGGTGGTAGTATTCTGTAGGGGTCTGTAGGTTTCCGTAGGCGCCTGCAGTGTTCTGTAGGAGCCCATAGGGTTTTAGTGAGGTTCCGTTGTGTTGCTAAGGGTCTTGTAGAGTGCTGTCGGGTCCTGGAGTATTCTGTAGGGTTCCAGAGGGGCTCGTAGGGTTCCGTCGAAATCTGTAGGGTTCCTTAGGGGCCCATAGAGTCCCGTAGATTTCCGTAGGGACCTGTAGGTTTGTGTAAGTGCCCGCAGAAGTCTGTAGGAGTCTGTGGGATTCTGTAAGGTTCTGGAGGGTTCTGCAGGGTTCCATAGGGACCCGTAGAGTTCCGTAGTGGCTGGTAAAGTTCCGTAGGGCCCTGTGGGGTTCTGTATGGACCTGTAGAGTTCCGTAGGGGCCTGCAGGGTTCCGTAAGTGCCCGCAGGTGTCTGTAGGGTTCCGTAGGGGTCTCTAGGGTTCCGTAGGCACCTGCAGTGTTCTGTAGGAGCCCATAGGGTTTTAGTGAGGTTCCGTTGTGTTGCTAAGGGTCTTGTAGAGTGCTGTCGGGTCCTGGAGTATTCTGTAGGGTTCCAGAGGGGCTGGTAGGGTTCCGTCGAAATCTGAAGGGTTCCCTAGGGGCCCGTAGAGTCCCGTAGATTTCCGTAGGGGCCTGTAGGGTTATGAAAGTGCTTGCAGGGGTTGGTAGGAGCTTGTAGGGTGCCATATGTTTCCGGAGGGTTGTGTAGGGTTCCGTAGGGGCCTGTGGTGTTCCCTAGGGGCCTGTAGAGTCTCGTACAGTTTCGGTAGGGTCCTGTAGGTTTCCATAAGCGCCCGCAGAGGTCTGAAGGGGCCCGTACTGTGCCGTAAGGATCCATAGGGTTCCGTAGAGCTTCGTAGGTTCCCTAGAGGCCTGTGGAGTACCGCAGGAGCCAGTAGTGTTCTGTAGGGGCCCGTAGGGTTCCTTCAACAGGGGCTGGCAGTGTTGCGTAGGGGCCTATACGGTTGTGTAAGTGCCCGCAGAAGTCTGTAGGAGTCTGTGGGATTCTGTAAGGTTCTGGAGGGTTCTGCAGGGTTCCGTAGGGACCCGTAGAGTTCCGTAGTGGCTGGTAAAGTTCCGTAGGGCCCTGTGGGGTTCTGTATGGACCTGTAGGGTTCCGTAGGGGCCTGCAGGGTTCCGTAAGTGCCCGCAGGTGTCTGTAGGGTTCCGTAGGGGTCTGTAGGGTTCCGTAGGGAACTGCAGTGTTCTGTAGGAGCCCATAGGGTTTTAGTGAGGTTCCGTTGTGTTGCTAAGGGTCTTGTAGAGTGCTGTCGGGTCCTGGAGTATTCTGTAGGGTTCCAGAGGGGCTGGTAGGGTTCCGTCGAAATCTGAAGGGTTCCCTAGGGGCCCGTAGAGTCCCATAGATTTCCGTAGGGGCCTGTAGGGTTATGTAAGTGCCCGCAGGGGTTGGTAGGAGCTTGTAGGGTGCCATATGTTTCCGGAGGGTTGTGTAGGGTTCCGTAGGGGCCTGTGGTGTTCCCTAGGGGCCTGTAGAGTCTCGTACAGTTTCGGTAGGGTCCTGTAGGTTTCCATAAGCGCCCGCAGAGGTCTGAAGGGGCCCATACTGTTCCGTAAGGATCCATAGGGCTCCGTAGAGCTTCGTAGGTTCCCTAGAGGCCTCTGGAGTACCGCAGGAGCCAGTAGTGTTCTGTAGGGGCCCGTAAGGTTCCTTCCATAGGAGCTGGCAGTGTTCCGTAGGGTCCTCTAGGGTTGAGTAAGTGCCCGCAGGAGTCTGTAGGAATCCGTGGGATTCTGTAAGGTTCTGCAGGGTTCCCTAGGGGCCCGTAGAGTTCCGTAGTGGCTGGTAAAGTTCCCTAGGGCCCTGTACCGTTCCGTAACTGCCTGCAAGGGTCTTTAGGCTTCCGTAGGGGCTGGTAGGGTTCCATAAAGTTCCGTGGGTTCCTGCAGAGTTCTGCAAGTGCCCGCAAGGGCCAGTAGGGGCCCACAGTGTTTCTGCCAGGTTCCGTAGAGTTCCGTAGGGGCCATATTTTTCTGTAGTGGTGGTAGTATTCTGTAGGGGTCTGTAGGTTTCCGTAGGCGCCTGCAGTGTTCTGTAGGAGCCCATAGGGTTTTAGTGAGGTTCCGTTGTGTTGCTAAGGGTCTTGTAGAGTGCTGTCGGGTCCTGGAGTATTCTGTAGGGTTCCAGAGGGGCTCGTAGGGTTCCGTCGAAATCTGTAGGGTTCCTTAGGGGCCCATAGAGTCCCGTAGATTTCCGTAGGGACCTGTAGGTTTGTGTAAGTGCCCGCAGAAGTCTGTAGGAGTCTGTGGGATTCTGTAAGGTTCTGGAGGGTTCTGCAGGGTTCCATAGGGACCCGTAGAGTTCCGTAGTGGCTGGTAAAGTTCCGTAGGGCCCTGTGGGGTTCTGTATGGACCTGTAGAGTTCCGTAGGGGCCTGCAGGGTTCCATAAGTGCCCGCAGGTGTCTGTAGGGTTCCGTAGGGGTCTCTAGGGTTCCGTAGGCACCTGCAGTGTTCTGTAGGAGCCCATAGGGTTTTAGTGAGGTTCCGTTGTGTTGCTAAGGGTCTTGTAGAGTGCTGTCGGGTCCTGGAGTATTCTGTAGGGTTCCAGAGGGGCTGGTAGGGTTCCGTCGAAATCTGAAGGGTTCCCTAGGGGCCCGTAGAGTCCCGTAGATTTCCGTAGGGGCCTGTAGGGTTATGAAAGTGCCCGCAGGGGTTGGTAGGAGCTTGTAGGGTGCCATATGTTTCCGGAGGGTTGTGTAGGGTTCCGTAGGGGCCTGTGGTGTTCCCTAGGGGCCTGTAGAGTCTCGTACAGTTTCGGTAGGGTCCTGTAGGTTTCCATAAGCGCCCGCAGAGGTCTGAAGGGGCCCGTACTGTTCCGTAAGGATCCATAGGGTTCCGTAGAGCTTCGTAGGTTCCCTAGAGGCCTGTGGAGTACCGCAGGAGCCAGTAGTGTTCTGTAGGGGCCCGTAGGGTTCCTTCAACAGGGGCTGGCAGTGTTGCGTAGGGGCCTGTACGGTTGTGTAAGTGCCCGCAGAAGTCTGTAGGAGTCTGTGGGATTCTGTAAGGTTCTGGAGGGTTCTGCAGGGTTCCGTAGGGACCCGTAGAGTTCCGCAGTGGCTGGTAAAGTTCCGTAGGGCCCTGTGGGGTTCTGTATGGACCTGTAGGGTTCCGTAGGGGCCTGCAGGGTTCCGTAAGTGCCCGCAGGTGTCTGTAGGGTTCCGTAGGGGTCTCTAGGGTTCCGTAGGCACCTGCAGTGTTCTGTAGGAGCCCATAGGGTTTTAGTGAGGTTCCGTTGTGTTGCTAAGGGTCTTGTAGAGTGCTGTCGGGTCCTGGAGTATTCTGTAGGGTTCCAGAGGGGCTGGTAGGGTTCCGTCGAAATCTGTAGGGTTCCCTAGGGGCCCGTAGAGTCCCATAGATTTCCGTAGGGGCCTGTAGGGTTGTGTAAGTGCCCGCAGGGGTTGGTAGGAGCTTGTAGGGTGCCATATGTTTCCGGAGGGTTGTGTAGGGTTCCGTAGGGGCCTGTGGTGTTCCCTAGGGGCCTGTAGAGTCTCGTACAGTTCCGTAGGGTCCTGTAGGTTTCCATAAGCGCCCGCAGAGGTCTGAAGGGGCCCGTACTGTTCCGTAAGGATCCATAGGGTTCCGTAGAGCTTCGTAGGTTCCCTAGAGGCCTCTGGAGTACCGCAGGAGCCAGTAGTGTTCTGTAGGGGCCCGTAGGGTTCCTTCCATAGGAGCTGGCAGTGTTCCGTAGGGTCCTCTAGGGTTGAGTAAGTGCCCGCAGGAGTCTGTAGGAATCCGTGGGATTCTGTAAGGTTCTGCAGGGTTCCCTAGGGGCCCGTAGAGTTCCGTAGTGGCTGGTAAAGTTCCCTAGGGCCCTGTACCGTTCCGTAACTGCCTGCAAGGGTCTTTAGGCTTCCGTAGGGGCTGGTAGGGTTCCATAAAGTTCCGTGGGTTCCTGCAGAGTTCTGCAAGTGCCCGCAAGGGCCAGTAGGGGCCCACAGTGTTTCTGCCAGGTTCCGTAGAGTTCCGTAGGGGCCATATTTTTCTGTAGTGGTGGTAGTATTCTGTAGGGGTCTGTAGGTTTCCGTAGGCGCCTGCAGTGTTCTGTAGGAGCCCATAGGGTTTTAGTGAGGTTCCGTTGTGTTGCTAAGGGTCTTGTAGAGTGCTGTCGGGTCCTGGAGTATTCTGTAGGGTTCCAGAGGGGCTCGTAGGGTTCCGTCGAAATCTGTAGGGTTCCTTAGGGGCCCATAGAGTCCCGTAGATTTCCGTAGGGACCTGTAGGTTTGTGTAAGTGCCCGCAGAAGTCTGTAGGAGTCTGTGGGATTCTGTAAGGTTCTGGAGGGTTCTGCAGGGTTCCATAGGGACCCGTAGAGTTCCGTAGTGGCTGGTAAAGTTCCGTAGGGCCCTGTGGGGTTCTGTATGGACCTGTAGAGTTCCGTAGGGGCCTGCAGGGTTCCGTAAGTGCCCGCAGGTGTCTGTAGGGTTCCGTAGGGGTCTCTAGGGTTCCGTAGGCACCTGCAGTGTTCTGTAGGAGCCCATAGGGTTTTAGTGAGGTTCCGTTGTGTTGCTAAGGGTCTTGTAGAGTGCTGTCGGGTCCTGGAGTATTCTGTAGGGTTCCAGAGGGGCTGGTAGGGTTCCGTCGAAATCTGAAGGGTTCCCTAGGGGCCCGTAGAGTCCCGTAGATTTCCGTAGGGGCCTGTAGGGTTATGAAAGTGCCCGCAGGGGTTGGTAGGAGCTTGTAGGGTGCCATATGTTTCCGGAGGGTTGTGTAGGGTTCCGTAGGGGCCTGTGGTGTTCCCTAGGGGCCTGTAGAGTCTCGTACAGTTTCGTTAGGGTCCTGTAGGTTTCCATAAGTGCCCGCAGAGGTCTGAAGGGGCCCGTACTGTGCCGTAAGGATCCATAGGGTTCCGTAGAGCTTCGTAGGTTCCCTAGAGGCCTGTGGAGTACCGCAGGAGCCAGTAGTGTTCTGTAGGGGCCCGTAGGGTTCCTTCAACAGGGGCTGGCAGTGTTGCGTAGGGGCCTATACGGTTGTGTAAGTGCCCGCAGGAGTCTGTAGGAGTCTGTGGGATTCTGTAAGGTTCTGGAGGGTTCTGCAGGGTTCCGTAGGGACCCGTAGAGTTCCGCAGTGGCTGGTAAAGTTCCGTAGGGCCCTGTGGGGTTCTGTATGGACCTGTAGGGTTCCGTAGGGGCCTGCAGGGTTCCGTAAGTGCCCGCAGGTGTCTGTAGGGTTCCGTAGGGGTCTGTAGGGTTCCGTAGGCACCTGCAGTGTTCTGTAGGAGCCCATAGGGTTTTAGTGAGGTTCCGTTGTGTTGCTAAGGGTCTTGTAGAGTGCTGTCGGGTCCTGGAGTATTCTGTAGGGTTCCAGAGGGGCTCGTAGGGTTCCGTCGAAATCTGTAGGGTTCCCTAGGGGCCCGTAGAGTCCCGTAGATTTCCGTAGGGACCTGTGGGGTTGTGTAAGTGCCCGCAGAAGTCTGTAGGAGTCTGTGGGATTCTGTAAGGTTCTGGAGGGTTCTGCAGGGTTCCATAGGGACCCGTAGAGTTCCGTAGTGGCTGGTAAAGTTCCGTAGGGCCCTGTGGGGTTCTGTATGGACCTGTAGGGTTCCGTAGGGGCCTGCAGGGTTCCGTAAGAGCCCGCAGGTGTCTGTAGGGTTCCGTAGGGGTCTCTAGGGTTCCGTAGGCACCTGCAGTGTTCTGTAGGAGCCCATAGGGTTTTAGTGAGGTTCCGTTGTGTTGCTAAGGTTCTTGTAGAGTCCTGTCGGATCCTGGAGTATTCTGTAGGGTTCCAGAGGGGCTCGTAGGGTTCCGTCGAAATCTGAAGGGTTCCCTAGGGGCCCGTAGAGTCCCATAGATTTCCGTAGGGGCCTGTAGGGTTATGTAAGTGCCCGCAGGGGTTGGTAGGAGCTTGTAGGGTGCCATATGTTTCCGGAGGGTTGTGTAGGGTTCCGTAGGGGCCTGTGGTGTTCCCTAGGGGCTTGTAGAGTCTCGTACAGTTCCGTAGGGTCCTGTAGGTTTCCATAAGCGCCCGCAGAGGTCTGAAGGGGCCCATACTGTTCCGTAAGGATCCATAGGGCTCCGTAGAGCTTCGTAGGTTCCCTAGAGGCCTCTGGAGTACCGCAGGAGCCAGTAGTGTTCTGTAGGGGCCCGTAAGGTTCCTTCCATAGGAGCTGGCAGTGTTCCGTAGGGTCCTCTAGGGTTGAGTAAGTGCCCGCAGGAGTCTGTAGGAATCCGTGGGATTCTGTAAGGTTCTGCAGGGTTCCCTAGGGGCCCGTAGAGTTCCGTAGTGGCTGGTAAAGTTCCCTAGGGCCCTGTACCGTTCCGTAACTGCCTGCAAGGGTCTTTAGGCTTCCGTAGGGGCTGGTAGGGTTCCATAAAGTTCCGTGGGTTCCTGCAGAGTTCTGCAAGTGCCCGCAAGGGCCAGTAGGGGCCCACAGTGTTTCTGCCAGGTTCCGTAGAGTTCCGTAGGGGCCATATTTTTCTGTAGTGGTGGTAGTATTCTGTAGGGGTCTGTAGGTTTCCGTAGGCGCCTGCAGTGTTCTGTAGGAGCCCATAGGGTTTTAGTGAGGTTCCGTTGTGTTGCTAAGGGTCTTGTAGAGTGCTGTCGGGTCCTGGAGTATTCTGTAGGGTTCCAGAGGGGCTCGTAGGGTTCCGTCGAAATCTGTAGGGTTCCTTAGGGGCCCATAGAGTCCCGTAGATTTCCGTAGGGACCTGTAGGTTTGTGTAAGTGCCCGCAGAAGTCTGTAGGAGTCTGTGGGATTCTGTAAGGTTCTGGAGGGTTCTGCAGGGTTCCATAGGGACCCGTAGAGTTCCGTAGTGGCTGGTAAAGTTCCGTAGGGCCCTGTGGGGTTCTGTATGGACCTGTAGAGTTCCGTAGGGGCCTGCAGGGTTCCGTAAGTGCCCGCAGGTGTCTGTAGGGTTCCGTAGGGGTCTCTAGGGTTCCGTAGGCACCTGCAGTGTTCTGTAGGAGCCCATAGGGTTTTAGTGAGGTTCCGTTGTGTTGCTAAGGGTCTTGTAGAGTGCTGTCGGGTCCTGGAGTATTCTGTAGGGTTCCAGAGGGGCTGGTAGGGTTCCGTCGAAATCTGAAGGGTTCCCTAGGGGCCCGTAGAGTCCCGTAGATTTCCGTAGGGGCCTGTAGGGTTATGAAAGTGCCCGCAGGGGTTGGTAGGAGCTTGTAGGGTGCCATATGTTTCCGGAGGGTTGTGTAGGGTTCCGTAGGGGCCTGTGGTGTTCCCTAGGGGCCTGTAGAGTCTCGTACAGTTTCGGTAGGGTCCTGTAGGTTTCCATAAGCGCCCGCAGAGGTCTGAAGGGGCCCGTACTGTGCCGTAAGGATCCATAGGGTTCCGTAGAGCTTCGTAGGTTCCCTAGAGGCCTGTGGAGTACCGCAGGAGCCAGTAGTGTTCTGTAGGGGCCCGTAGGGTTCCTTCAAAAGGGGCTGGCAGTGTTGCGTAGGGGCCTATACGGTTGTGTAAGTGCCCGCAGAAGTCTGTAGGAGTCTGTGGGATTCTGTAAGGTTCTGGAGGGTTCTGCAGGGTTCCGTAGGGACCCGTAGAGTTCCGCAGTGGCTGGTAAAGTTCCGTAGGGCCCTCTGGGGTTCTGTATGGACCTGTAGGGTTCCGTAGGGGCCTGCAGGGTTCCGTAAGTGCCCGCAGGTGTCTGTAGGGTTCCGTAGGGGTCTGTAGGGTTCCGTAGGCAACTGCAGTGTTCTGTAGGAGCCCATAGGGTTTTAGTGAGGTTCCGTTGTGTTGCTAAGGGTCTTGTAGAGTGCTGTCGGGTCCTGGAGTATTCTGTAGGGTTCCAGAGGGCCTCGTAGGGTTCCGTCGAAATCTGTAGGGTTCCCTAGGGGCCCGTAGAGTCCCGTAGATTGCCGTACGGACCTGTAGGGTTGTGTAAGTGCCCGCAGAAGTCTGTAGGAGTCTGTGGGATTCTGTAAGGTTCTGGAGGGTTCTGCAGGGTTCCATAGGGACCCGTAGAGTTCCGTAGTGGCTGGTAAAGTTCCGTAGGGCCCTGTGGGGTTCTGTATGGACCTGTAGGGTTCCGTAGGGGCCTGCAGGGTTCCGTAAGAGCCCGCAGGTGTCTGTAGGGTTCCGTAGGGGCCTGTGGTGTTCCCTAGGGGCCTGTAGAGTCTCGTACAGTTCCGTAGGGTCCTGTAGGTTTCCATAAGCGCCCGCAGAGGTCTGAAGGGGCCCGTACTGTTCCATAAGAATCCATAGGGCTCCGTAGAGCTTCGTAGGTTCCCTAGAGGCCTCTGGAGTACCGCAGGAGCCAGTAGTGTTCTGTAGGGGCCCGTAAGGTTCCTTCCATAGGAGCTGGCAGTGTTCCGTAGGGTCCTCTAGGGTTGAGTAAGTGCCCGCAGGAGTCTGTAGGAATCTGTGGGATTCTGTAAGGTTCTGCAGGGTTCCCTAGGGGCCCGTAGAGTTCCATAGTGGCTGGTAAAGTTCCCTAGGGCCCTGTACCGTTCCGTAACTGCCTGCAAGGGTCTTTAGGCTTCCGTAAGGGCTGGTAGGGTTCCATAAAGTTCCGTGGGTTCCTGCAGAGTTCTGCAAGTGCCCGCAAGGGCCAGTAGGGGCCCACAGTGTTTCTGCCAGGTTCCGTAGAGTTCCGTAGGGGCCATATTTTTCTGTAGTGACTGGTAGTGTTCTGTAGGGGTCTGTAGGTTTCCGTAGGCGCCTACAGTGTTCTGTAGGAGCCCATAGGGTTTTAGTGAGGTTCCGTTGTGTTGCTAAGGGTCTTGTAGAGTGCTGTCAGGTCCTGGAGTATTCTGTAGGGTTCCAGAGGGCCTCGTAGGGTTCCGTCGAAATCTGTAGGGTTCCCTAGGGGCCCGTAGAGTCCCGTAGATTTCCATAGGGACCTGTAGGGTTATGTAAGTGCCCGCAGGGGTTGGTAGGAGCTTGTAGGGTGCCATATGTTTCCGGAGGGTTGTGTAGGGTTCCGTAGGGGCCTGTGGTGTTCCCTAGGGGCCTGTAGAGTCTCGTACAGTTCCGTAGGGTCCTGTAGGTTTCCATAAGCGCCCGCAGAGGTCTGAATGGGCTCGTACTGTTCCGTAAGGATCCATAGGGTTCCGTAGAGCTTCGTAGGTTCCCTAGAGGCCTCTGGAGTACCGCAGGAGCCAGTAGTGTTCCGTAGGGTCCTCTAGGGTTGAGTAAGTGCCCGCAGGAGTCTGTAGGAATCCGTGGGATTCTGTAAGGTTCTGGAGGGTTCTGCAGGGTTCCGTAGGGGCCCGTAGAGTTCCGTAGTGGCTGGTAAAGTTCCGTAGGGCCCTGTGGGGTTCTGTATGGACCTGTAGGGTTCCATAGGGGCCTGCAGTGTTCTGTAAGTGCCCGTAGGTGTCTGTACGGGTCTGTAGGGTTCCGTAGGCACCTACAGTGTTCTGTAGGAGCCCATAGGGTTTTAGTGAGGTTCCGTTGTGTTGCTAAGGGTCTTGTAGAGTGCTGTCGGGTCCTGGAGTATTCTGTAGGGTTCCAGAGGGGCTCGTAGGGTTCCGTCGAAATCTGTAGGGTTCCCTAGGGGCCCATAGAGTCCCGTAGATTGCCGTAGGGACCTGTAGGGTTGTGTAAGTGCTCGCAGGGGTTGGTAGGAGCTTGTAGGGTGCCATAAGTTTCCAGAGGGTTGTGTAGGGTTCCGTAGGGGCCTGTGGTGTTCCCTAAGGGCCTGTAGAGTCTCGTACGGTTCCGTAGGGGCCTGTGGTGTTCCCTAGGGGCCTGTAGAGTCTCGTACAGTTCCGTAGGGTCCTGTAGGTTTCCATAAGCGCCCGCAGAGGTCTGAAGGGGCCCGTACTGTTCCATAAGAATCCATAGGGCTCCGTAGAGCTTCGTAGGTTCCCTAGAGGCCTCTGGAGTACCGCAGGAGCCAGTAGTGTTCTGTAGGGGCCCGTAAGGTTCCTTCCATAGGAGCTGGCAGTGTTCCGTAGGGTCCTCTAGGGTTGAGTAAGTGCCCGCAGGAGTCTGTAGGAATCCGTGGGATTCTGTAAGGTTCTGCAGGGTTCCCTAGGGGCCCGTAGAGTTCCATAGTGGCTGGTAAAGTTCCCTAGGGCCCTGTACCGTTCCGTAACTGCCTGCAATGGTCTTTAGGCTTCCGTAAGGGCTGGTAGGGTTCCATAAAGTTCCGTGGGTTCCTGCAGAGTTCTGCAAGTGCCCGCAAGGGCCAGTAGGGGCCCACAGTGTTTCTGCCAGGTTCCGTAGAGTTCCGTAGGGGCCATATTTTTCTGTAGTGACTGGTAGTGTTCTGTAGGGGTCTGTAGGTTTCCGTAGGCGCCTACAGTGTTCTGTAGGAGCCCATAGGGTTTTAGTGAGGTTCCGTTGTGTTGCTAAGGGTCTTGTAGAGTGCTGTCAGGTCCTGGAGTATTCTGTAGGGTTCCAGAGGGCCTCGTAGGGTTCCGTCGAAATCTGTAGTGTTCCCTAGGGGCCCGTAGAGTCCCGTAGATTTCCGTAGGGACCTGTAGGGTTATGTAAGTGCCCGCAGGGGTTGGTAGGAGCTTGTAGGGTGCCATATGTTTCCGGAGGGTTGTGTAGGGTTCCGTAGGGGCCTGTGGTGTTCCCTAGGGGCCTGTAGAGTCTCGTACAGTTCCGTAGGGTCCTGTAGGTTTCCATAAGCGCCCGCAGAGGTCTGAATGGGCTCGTACTGTTCCGTAAGGATCCATAGGGTTCCGTAGAGCTTCGTAGGTTCCCTAGAGGCCTCTGGAGTACGGCAGGAGCCAGTAGTGTTCCGTAGGGTCCTCTAGGGTTGAGTAAGTGCCCGCAGGAGTCTGTAGGAATCCGTGGGATTCTGTAAGGTTCTGGAGGGTTCTGCAGGGTTCCGTAGGGGCCCGTAGAGTTCCGTAGTGGCTGGTAAAGTTCCGTAGGGCCCTGTGGGGTTCTGTATGGACCTGTAGGGTTCCATAGGGGCCTGCAGTGTTCTGTAAGTGCCCGTAGGTGTCTGTACGGGTCTGTAGGGTTCCGTAGGCACCTACAGTGTTCTGTAGGAGCCCATAGGGTTTTAGTGAGGTTCCGTTGCGTTGCTAAGGGTCTTGTAGAGTGCTGTCGGGTCCTGGAGTATTCTGTAGGGTTCCAGAGGGGCTCGTAGGGTTCCGTCGAAATCTGTAGGGTTCCCTAGGGGCCCATAGAGTCCCGTAGATTGCCGTAGGGACCTGTAGGGTTGTGTAAGTGCTCGCAGGGGTTGGTAGGAGCTTGTAGGGTGCCATAAGTTTCCAGAGGGTTGTGTAGGGTTCCGTAGGGGCCTGTGGTGTTCCCTAGGGGCCTGTAGAGTCTCGTACAGTTCCGTAGGGTCCTGTAGGTTTCCATAAGCGCCCGCAGAGGTCTGAAGGGGCCCATACTGTTCCGTAAGGATCCATAGGGTTCCGTAGAGCTTCGTAGGTTCCCTAGAAGCCTCTGGAGTACCGCAGGAGCTGGCAGTGTTCCGTAGGGTCCTCTAGGGTTGAGTAAGTGCCCGCAGGAGTCTGTAGGAATCCGTGGGATTCTGTAAGGTTCTGGAGGGTTCTGCAGGGTTCCGTAGGGGCCCGTAGAGTTCCATAGTGGCTGGTAAAGTTCCGTAGGGCCCTGTACCGTTCCGTAACTGCCTGCAAGGGTCTTTAGGCTTCCGTAGGGGCTGGCAGGGTTCCATAAAGTTCCGTGGGTTCCTGCAGAGTTCTGCAAGTGCCCGCAAGGGCCTGTAGGGGCCCACAGTGTTTCTGCCAGGTTCCGTAGGGGCCATATTTTTCTGTAGTGGCTGGTAGTATTCTGTAGGGGTCTGTAGGTTTCCGTAGGCACCTACAGTGTTCTGTAGGAGCCCATAGGGTTTTAGTGAGGTTCCGTTGTGTTGCTAAGGGTCTTGTAGAGTGCTGTCGGGTCCTGGAGTATTCTGTAGGGTTCCAGAGGGGCTCGTAGGGTTCCGTCGAAATCTGTAGGGTTCCCTAGGGGCCCATAGAGTCCCGTAGATTGCCGTAGGGACCTGTAGGGTTGTGTAAGTGCTCGCAGGGGTTGGTAGGAGCTTGTAGGGTGCCATAAGTTTCCAGAGGGTTGTGTAGGGTTCCGTAGGGGCCTGTGGTGTTCCCTAAGGGCCTGTAGAGTCTCGTACGGTTCCGTAGGGGCCTGTGGTGTTCCCTAGGGGCCTGTAGAGTCTCGTACAGTTCCGTAGGGTCCTGTAGGTTTCCATAAGCGCCCGCAGAGGTCTGAAGGGGCCCGTACTGTTCCATAAGAATCCATAGGGCTCCGTAGAGCTTCGTAGGTTCCCTAGAGGCCTCTGGAGTACCGCAGGAGCCAGTAGTGTTCTGTAGGGGCCCGTAAGGTTCCTTCCATAGGAGCTGGCAGTGTTCCGTAGGGTCCTCTAGGGTTGAGTAAGTGCCCGCAGGAGTCTGTAGGAATCCGTGGGATTCTGTAAGGTTCTGGAGGGTTCTGCAGGGTTCCGTAGGGGCCCGTAGAGTTCCGTAGTGGCTGGTAAAGTTCCGTAGGGCCCTGTGGGGTTCTGTATGGACCTGTAGGGTTCCATAGGGGCCTGCAGTGTTCTGTAAGTGCCCGTAGGTGTCTGTACGGGTCTGTAGGGTTCCGTAGGCACCTACAGTGTTCTGTAGGAGCCCATAGGGTTTTAGTGAGGTTCCGTTGCGTTGCTAAGGGTCTTGTAGAGTGCTGTCGGGTCCTGGAGTATTCTGTAGGGTTCCAGAGGGGCTCGTAGGGTTCCGTCGAAATCTGTAGGGTTCCCTAGGGGCCCATAGAGTCCCGTAGATTGCCGTAGGGACCTGTAGGGTTGTGTAAGTGCTCGCAGGGGTTGGTAGGAGCTTGTAGGGTGCCATAAGTTTCCAGAGGGTTGTGTAGGGTTCCGTAGGGGCCTGTGGTGTTCCCTAGGGGCCTGTAGAGTCTCGTACAGTTCCGTAGGGTCCTGTAGGTTTCCATAAGCGCCCGCAGAGGTCTGAAGGGGCCCATACTGTTCCGTAAGGATCCATAGGGTTCCGTAGAGCTTCGTAGGTTCCCTAGAAGCCTCTGGAGTACCGCAGGAGCTGGCAGTGTTCCGTAGGGTCCTCTAGGGTTGAGTAAGTGCCCGCAGGAGTCTGTAGGAATCCGTGGGATTCTGTAAGGTTCTGGAGGGTTCTGCAGGGTTCCGTAGGGGCCCGTAGAGTTCCATAGTGGCTGGTAAAGTTCCGTAGGGCCCTGTACCGTTCCGTAACTGCCTGCAAGGGTCTTTAGGCTTCCGTAGGGGCTGGCAGGGTTCCATAAAGTTCCGTGGGTTCCTGCAGAGTTCTGCAAGTGCCCGCAAGGGCCTGTAGGGGCCCACAGTGTTTCTGCCAGGTTCCGTAGGGGCCATATTTTTCTGTAGTGGCTGGTAGTATTCTGTAGGGGTCTGTAGGTTTCCGTAGGCACCTACAGTGTTCTGTAGGAGCCCATAGGGTTTTAGTGAGGTTCCGTTGTGTTGCTAAGGGTCTTGTAGAGTGCTGTCGGGTCCTGGAGTATTCTGTAGGGTTCCAGAGGGGCTCGTAGGGTTCCGTCGAAATCTGTAGGGTTCCCTAGGGGCCCATAGAGTCCCGTAGATTGCCGTAGGGACCTGTAGGGTTGTGTAAGTGCTCGCAGGGGTTGGTAGGAGCTTGTAGGGTGCCATAAGTTTCCAGAGGGTTGTGTAGGGTTCCGTAGGGGCCTGTGGTGTTCCCTAAGGGCCTGTAGAGTCTCGTACGGTTCCGTAGGGGCCTGTGGTGTTCCCTAGGGGCCTGTAGAGTCTCGTACAGTTCCGTAGGGTCCTGTAGGTTTCCATAAGCGCCCGCAGAGGTCTGAAGGGGCCCGTACTGTTCCATAAGAATCCATAGGGCTCCGTAGAGCTTCGTAGGTTCCCTAGAGGCCTCTGGAGTACCGCAGGAGCCAGTAGTGTTCTGTAGGGGCCCGTAAGGTTCCTTCCATAGGAGCTGGCAGTGTTCCGTAGGGTCCTCTAGGGTTGAGTAAGTGCCCGCAGGAGTCTGTAGGAATCCGTGGGATTCTGTAAGGTTCTGCAGGGTTCCCTAGGGGCCCGTAGAGTTCCATAGTGGCTGGTAAAGTTCCCTAGGGCCCTGTACCGTTCCGTAACTGCCTGCAATGGTCTTTAGGCTTCCGTAAGGGCTGGTAGGGTTCCATAAAGTTCCGTGGGTTCCTGCAGAGTTCTGCAAGTGCCCGCAAGGGCCAGTAGGGGCCCACAGTGTTTCTGCCAGGTTCCGTAGAGTTCCGTAGGGGCCATATTTTTCTGTAGTGACTGGTAGTGTTCTGTAGGGGTCTGTAGGTTTCCGTAGGCGCCTACAGTGTTCTGTAGGAGCCCATAGGGTTTTAGTGAGGTTCCGTTGTGTTGCTAAGGGTCTTGTAGAGTGCTGTCAGGTCCTGGAGTATTCTGTAGGGTTCCAGAGGGCCTCGTAGGGTTCCGTCGAAATCTGTAGTGTTCCCTAGGGGCCCGTAGAGTCCCGTAGATTTCCGTAGGGACCTGTAGGGTTATGTAAGTGCCCGCAGGGGTTGGTAGGAGCTTGTAGGGTGCCATATGTTTCCGGAGGGTTGTGTAGGGTTCCGTAGGGGCCTGTGGTGTTCCCTAGGGGCCTGTAGAGTCTCGTACAGTTCCGTAGGGTCCTGTAGGTTTCCATAAGCGCCCGCAGAGGTCTGAATGGGCTCGTACTGTTCCGTAAGGATCCATAGGGTTCCGTAGAGCTTCGTAGGTTCCCTAGAGGCCTCTGGAGTACGGCAGGAGCCAGTAGTGTTCCGTAGGGTCCTCTAGGGTTGAGTAAGTGCCCGCAGGAGTCTGTAGGAATCCGTGGGATTCTGTAAGGTTCTGGAGGGTTCTGCAGGGTTCCGTAGGGGCCCGTAGAGTTCCGTAGTGGCTGGTAAAGTTCCGTAGGGCCCTGTGGGGTTCTGTATGGACCTGTAGGGTTCCATAGGGGCCTGCAGTGTTCTGTAAGTGCCCGTAGGTGTCTGTACGGGTCTGTAGGGTTCCGTAGGCACCTACAGTGTTCTGTAGGAGCCCATAGGGTTTTAGTGAGGTTCCGTTGCGTTGCTAAGGGTCTTGTAGAGTGCTGTCGGGTCCTGGAGTATTCTGTAGGGTTCCAGAGGGGCTCGTAGGGTTCCGTCGAAATCTGTAGGGTTCCCTAGGGGCCCATAGAGTCCCGTAGATTGCCGTAGGGACCTGTAGGGTTGTGTAAGTGCCCGCAGGGGTTGGTAGGAGCTTGTAGGGTGCCATAAGTTTCCAGAGGGTTGTGTAGGGTTCCGTAGGGGCCTGTGGTGTTCCCTAGGGGCCTGTAGAGTCTCGTACAGTTCCGTAGGGTCCTGTAGGTTTCCATAAGCGCCCGCAGAGGTCTGAAGGGGCCCATACTGTTCCGTAAGGATCCATAGGGTTCCGTAGAGCTTCGTAGGTTCCCTAGAGGCCTCTGGAGTACCGCAGGAGCCGGCAGTGTTCCGTAGGGTCCTCTAGGGTTGAGTAAGTGCCCGCAGGAGTCTGTAGGAATCCGTGGGATTCTGTAAGGTTCTGGAGGGTTCTGCAGGGTTCCGTAGGGGCCCGTAGAGTTCCATAGTTGCTGGTAAAGTTCCCTAGGGCCCTGTACCGTTCCGTAACTGCCTGCAAGGGTCTTTAGGCTTCCGTAGGGGCTGGCAGGGTTCCATAAAGTTCCGTGGGTTCCTGCAGAGTTCTGCAAGTGCCCGCAAGGGCCTGTAGGGGCCCACAGTGTTTCTGCCAGGTTCCGTAGGGGCCATATTTTTCTGTAGTGGCTGGTAGTATTCTGTAGGGGTCTGTAGGTTTCCGTAGGCACCTACAGTGTTCTGTAGGAGCCCATAGGGTTTTAGTGAGGTTCCGTTGTGTTGCTAAGGGTCTTGTAGAGTGCTGTCGGGTCCTGGAGTATTCTGTAGGGTTCCAGAGGGGCTCGTAGGGTTCCGTCGAAATCTGTAGGGTTCCCTAGGGGCCCATAGAGTCCCGTAGATTGCCGTAGGGACCTGTAGGGTTGTGTAAGTGCTCGCAGGGGTTGGTAGGAGCTTGTAGGGTGCCATAAGTTTCCAGAGGGTTGTGTAGGGTTCCGTAGGGGCCTGTGGTGTTCCCTAAGGGCCTGTAGAGTCTCGTACGGTTCCGTAGGGGCCTGTGGTGTTCCCTAGGGGCCTGTAGAGTCTCGTACAGTTCCGTAGGGTCCTGTAGGTTTCCATAAGCGCCCGCAGAGGTCTGAAGGGGCCCGTACTGTTCCATAAGAATCCATAGGGCTCCGTAGAGCTTCGTAGGTTCCCTAGAGGCCTCTGGAGTACCGCAGGAGCCAGTAGTGTTCTGTAGGGGCCCGTAAGGTTCCTTCCATAGGAGCTGGCAGTGTTCCGTAGGGTCCTCTAGGGTTGAGTAAGTGCCCGCAGGAGTCTGTAGGAATCCGTGGGATTCTGTAAGGTTCTGCAGGGTTCCCTAGGGGCCCGTAGAGTTCCATAGTGGCTGGTAAAGTTCCCTAGGGCCCTGTACCGTTCCGTAACTGCCTGCAATGGTCTTTAGGCTTCCGTAAGGGCTGGTAGGGTTCCATAAAGTTCCGTGGGTTCCTGCAGAGTTCTGCAAGTGCCCGCAAGGGCCAGTAGGGGCCCACAGTGTTTCTGCCAGGTTCCGTAGAGTTCCGTAGGGGCCATATTTTTCTGTAGTGACTGGTAGTGTTCTGTAGGGGTCTGTAGGTTTCCGTAGGCGCCTACAGTGTTCTGTAGGAGCCCATAGGGTTTTAGTGAGGTTCCGTTGTGTTGCTAAGGGTCTTGTAGAGTGCTGTCAGGTCCTGGAGTATTCTGTAGGGTTCCAGAGGGCCTCGTAGGGTTCCGTCGAAATCTGTAGTGTTCCCTAGGGGCCCGTAGAGTCCCGTAGATTTCCGTAGGGACCTGTAGGGTTGTGTAAGTGCCCGCAGGGGTTGGTAGGAGCTTGTAGGGTGCCATATGTTTCCGGAGGGTTGTGTAGGGTTCCGTAGGGGCCTGTGGTGTTCCCTAGGGGCCTGTAGAGTCTCGTACAGTTCCGTAGGGTCCTGTAGGTTTCCATAAGCGCCCGCAGAGGTCTGAATGGGCTCGTACTGTTCCGTAAGGATCCATAGGGTTCCGTAGAGCTTCGTAGGTTCCCTAGAGGCCTCTGGAGTACCGCAGGAGCCAGTAGTGTTCCGTAGGGTCCTCTAGGGTTGAGTAAGTGCCCGCAGGAGTCTGTAGGAATCCGTGGGATTCTGTAAGGTTCTGGAGGGTTCTGCAGGGTTCCGTAGGGGCCCGTAGAGTTCCGTAGTGGCTGGTAAAGTTCCGTAGGGCCCTGTGGGGTTCTGTATGGACCTGTAGGGTTCCATAGGGGCCTGCAGTGTTCTGTAAGTGCCCGTAGGTGTCTGTACGGGTCTGTAGGGTTCCGTAGGCACCTACAGTGTTCTGTAGGAGCCCATAGGGTTTTAGTGAGGTTCCGTTGCGTTGCTAAGGGTCTTGTAGAGTGCTGTCGGGTCCTGGAGTATTCTGTAGGGTTCCAGAGGGGCTCGTAGGGTTCCGTCGAAATCTGTAGGGTTCCCTAGGGGCCCATAGAGTCCCGTAGATTGCCGTAGGGACCTGTAGGGTTGTGTAAGTGCCCGCAGGGGTTGGTAGGAGCTTGTAGGGTGCCATAAGTTTCCAGAGGGTTGTGTAGGGTTCCGTAGGGGCCTGTGGTGTTCCCTAGGGGCCTGTAGAGTCTCGTACAGTTCCGTAGGGTCCTGTAGGTTTCCATAAGCGCCCGCAGAGGTCTGAAGGGGCCCATACTGTTCCGTAAGGATCCATAGGGTTCCGTAGAGCTTCGTAGGTTCCCTAGAGGCCTCTGGAGTACCGCAGGAGCCGGCAGTGTTCCGTAGGGTCCTCTAGGGTTGAGTAAGTGCCCGCAGGAGTCTGTAGGAATCCGTGGGATTCTGTAAGGTTCTGGAGGGTTCTGCAGGGTTCCGTAGGGGCCCGTAGAGTTCCATAGTTGCTGGTAAAGTTCCCTAGGGCCCTGTACCGTTCCGTAACTGCCTGCAAGGGTCTTTAGGCTTCCGTAGGGGCTGGCAGGGTTCCATAAAGTTCCGTGGGTTCCTGCAGAGTTCTGCAAGTGCCCGCAAGGGCCTGTAGGGGCCCACAGTGTTTCTGCCAGGTTCCGTAGGGGCCATATTTTTCTGTAGTGGCTGGTAGTATTCTGTAGGGGTCTGTAGGTTTCCGTAGGCACCTACAGTGTTCTGTAGGAGCCCATAGGGTTTTAGTGAGGTTCCGTTGTGTTGCTAAGGGTCTTGTAGAGTGCTGTCGGGTCCTGGAGTATTCTGTAGGGTTCCAGAGGGGCTCGTAGGGTTCCGTCGAAATCTGTAGGGTTCCCTAGGGGCCCATAGAGTCCCGTAGATTGCCGTAGGGACCTGTAGGGTTGTGTAAGTGCTCGCAGGGGTTGGTAGGAGCTTGTAGGGTGCCATAAGTTTCCAGAGGGTTGTGTAGGGTTCCGTAGGGGCCTGTGGTGTTCCCTAAGGGCCTGTAGAGTCTCGTACGGTTCCGTAGGGGCCTGTGGTGTTCCCTAGGGGCCTGTAGAGTCTCGTACAGTTCCGTAGGGTCCTGTAGGTTTCCATAAGCGCCCGCAGAGGTCTGAAGGGGCCCGTACTGTTCCATAAGAATCCATAGGGCTCCGTAGAGCTTCGTAGGTTCCCTAGAGGCCTCTGGAGTACCGCAGGAGCCAGTAGTGTTCTGTAGGGGCCCGTAAGGTTCCTTCCATAGGAGCTGGCAGTGTTCCGTAGGGTCCTCTAGGGTTGAGTAAGTGCCCGCAGGAGTCTGTAGGAATCCGTGGGATTCTGTAAGGTTCTGCAGGGTTCCCTAGGGGCCCGTAGAGTTCCATAGTGGCTGGTAAAGTTCCCTAGGGCCCTGTACCGTTCCGTAACTGCCTGCAATGGTCTTTAGGCTTCCGTAAGGGCTGGTAGGGTTCCATAAAGTTCCGTGGGTTCCTGCAGAGTTCTGCAAGTGCCCGCAAGGGCCAGTAGGGGCCCACAGTGTTTCTGCCAGGTTCCGTAGAGTTCCGTAGGGGCCATATTTTTCTGTAGTGACTGGTAGTGTTCTGTAGGGGTCTGTAGGTTTCCGTAGGCGCCTACAGTGTTCTGTAGGAGCCCATAGGGTTTTAGTGAGGTTCCGTTGTGTTGCTAAGGGTCTTGTAGAGTGCTGTCAGGTCCTGGAGTATTCTGTAGGGTTCCAGAGGGCCTCGTAGGGTTCCGTCGAAATCTGTAGGGTTCCCTAGGGGCCCGTAGAGTCCCGTAGATTTCCGTAGGGACCTGTAGGGTTATGTAAGTGCCCGCAGGGGTTGGTAGGAGCTTGTAGGGTGCCATATGTTTCCGGAGGGTTGTGTAGGGTTCCGTAGGGGCCTGTGGTGTTCCCTAGGGGCCTGTAGAGTCTCGTACAGTTCCGTAGGGTCCTGTAGGTTTCCATAAGCGCCCGCAGAGGTCTGAATGGGCTCGTACTGTTCCGTAAGGATCCATAGGGTTCCGTAGAGCTTCGTAGGTTCCCTAGAGGCCTCTGGAGTACGGCAGGAGCCAGTAGTGTTCCGTAGGGTCCTCTAGGGTTGAGTAAGTGCCCGCAGGAGTCTGTAGGAATCCGTGGGATTCTGTAAGGTTCTGGAGGGTTCTGCAGGGTTCCGTAGGGGCCCGTAGAGTTCCGTAGTGGCTGGTAAAGTTCCGTAGGGCCCTGTGGGGTTCTGTATGGACCTGTAGGGTTCCATAGGGGCCTGCAGTGTTCTGTAAGTGCCCGTAGGTGTCTGTACGGGTCTGTAGGGTTCCGTAGGCACCTACAGTGTTCTGTAGGAGCCCATAGGGTTTTAGTGAGGTTCCGTTGCGTTGCTAAGGGTCTTGTAGAGTGCTGTCGGGTCCTGGAGTATTCTGTAGGGTTCCAGAGGGGCTCGTAGGGTTCCGTCGAAATCTGTAGGGTTCCCTAGGGGCCCATAGAGTCCCGTAGATTGCCGTAGGGACCTGTAGGGTTGTGTAAGTGCCCGCAGGGGTTGGTAGGAGCTTGTAGGGTGCCATAAGTTTCCAGAGGGTTGTGTAGGGTTCCGTAGGGGCCTGTGGTGTTCCCTAGGGGCCTGTAGAGTCTCGTACAGTTCCGTAGGGTCCTGTAGGTTTCCATAAGCGCCCGCAGAGGTCTGAAGGGGCCCATACTGTTCCGTAAGGATCCATAGGGTTCCGTAGAGCTTCGTAGGTTCCCTAGAGGCCTCTGGAGTACCGCAGGAGCCGGCAGTGTTCCGTAGGGTCCTCTAGGGTTGAGTAAGTGCCCGCAGGAGTCTGTAGGAATCCGTGGGATTCTGTAAGGTTCTGGAGGGTTCTGCAGGGTTCCGTAGGGGCCCGTAGAGTTCCATAGTTGCTGGTAAAGTTCCCTAGGGCCCTGTACCGTTCCGTAACTGCCTGCAAGGGTCTTTAGGCTTCCGTAGGGGCTGGCAGGGTTCCATAAAGTTCCGTGGGTTCCTGCAGAGTTCTGCAAGTGCCCGCAAGGGCCTGTAGGGGCCCACAGTGTTTCTGCCAGGTTCCGTAGGGGCCATATTTTTCTGTAGTGGCTGGTAGTATTCTGTAGGGGTCTGTAGGTTTCCGTAGGCACCTACAGTGTTCTGTAGGAGCCCATAGGGTTTTAGTGAGGTTCCGTTGTGTTGCTAAGGGTCTTGTAGAGTGCTGTCGGGTCCTGGAGTATTCTGTAGGGTTCCAGAGGGGCTCGTAGGGTTCCGTCGAAATCTGTAGGGTTCCCTAGGGGCCCATAGAGTCCCGTAGATTGCCGTAGGGACCTGTAGGGTTGTGTAAGTGCTCGCAGGGGTTGGTAGGAGCTTGTAGGGTGCCATAAGTTTCCAGAGGGTTGTGTAGGGTTCCGTAGGGGCCTGTGGTGTTCCCTAAGGGCCTGTAGAGTCTCGTACGGTTCCGTAGGGGCCTGTGGTGTTCCCTAGGGGCCTGTAGAGTCTCGTACAGTTCCGTAGGGTCCTGTAGGTTTCCATAAGCGCCCGCAGAGGTCTGAAGGGGCCCGTACTGTTCCATAAGAATCCATAGGGCTCCGTAGAGCTTCGTAGGTTCCCTAGAGGCCTCTGGAGTACCGCAGGAGCCAGTAGTGTTCTGTAGGGGCCCGTAAGGTTCCTTCCATAGGAGCTGGCAGTGTTCCGTAGGGTCCTCTAGGGTTGAGTAAGTGCCCGCAGGAGTCTGTAGGAATCCGTGGGATTCTGTAAGGTTCTGCAGGGTTCCCTAGGGGCCCGTAGAGTTCCATAGTGGCTGGTAAAGTTCCCTAGGGCCCTGTACCGTTCCGTAACTGCCTGCAATGGTCTTTAGGCTTCCGTAAGGGCTGGTAGGGTTCCATAAAGTTCCGTGGGTTCCTGCAGAGTTCTGCAAGTGCCCGCAAGGGCCAGTAGGGGCCCACAGTGTTTCTGCCAGGTTCCGTAGAGTTCCGTAGGGGCCATATTTTTCTGTAGTGACTGGTAGTGTTCTGTAGGGGTCTGTAGGTTTCCGTAGGCGCCTACAGTGTTCTGTAGGAGCCCATAGGGTTTTAGTGAGGTTCCGTTGTGTTGCTAAGGGTCTTGTAGAGTGCTGTCAGGTCCTGGAGTATTCTGTAGGGTTCCAGAGGGCCTCGTAGGGTTCCGTCGAAATCTGTAGGGTTCCCTAGGGGCCCGTAGAGTCCCGTAGATTTCCGTAGGGACCTGTAGGGTTATGTAAGTGCCCGCAGGGGTTGGTAGGAGCTTGTAGGGTGCCATATGTTTCCGGAGGGTTGTGTAGGGTTCCGTAGGGGCCTGTGGTGTTCCCTAGGGGCCTGTAGAGTCTCGTACAGTTCCGTAGGGTCCTGTAGGTTTCCATAAGCGCCCGCAGAGGTCTGAATGGGCTCGTACTGTTCCGTAAGGATCCATAGGGTTCCGTAGAGCTTCGTAGGTTCCCTAGAGGCCTCTGGAGTACGGCAGGAGCCAGTAGTGTTCCGTAGGGTCCTCTAGGGTTGAGTAAGTGCCCGCAGGAGTCTGTAGGAATCCGTGGGATTCTGTAAGGTTCTGGAGGGTTCTGCAGGGTTCCGTAGGGGCCCGTAGAGTTCCGTAGTGGCTGGTAAAGTTCCGTAGGGCCCTGTGGGGTTCTGTATGGACCTGTAGGGTTCCATAGGGGCCTGCAGTGTTCTGTAAGTGCCCGTAGGTGTCTGTACGGGTCTGTAGGGTTCCGTAGGCACCTACAGTGTTCTGTAGGAGCCCATAGGGTTTTAGTGAGGTTCCGTTGCGTTGCTAAGGGTCTTGTAGAGTGCTGTCGGGTCCTGGAGTATTCTGTAGGGTTCCAGAGGGGCTCGTAGGGTTCCGTCGAAATCTGTAGGGTTCCCTAGGGGCCCATAGAGTCCCGTAGATTGCCGTAGGGACCTGTAGGGTTGTGTAAGTGCCCGCAGGGGTTGGTAGGAGCTTGTAGGGTGCCATAAGTTTCCAGAGGGTTGTGTAGGGTTCCGTAGGGGCCTGTGGTGTTCCCTAGGGGCCTGTAGAGTCTCGTACAGTTCCGTAGGGTCCTGTAGGTTTCCATAAGCGCCCGCAGAGGTCTGAAGGGGCCCATACTGTTCCGTAAGGATCCATAGGGTTCCGTAGAGCTTCGTAGGTTCCCTAGAGGCCTCTGGAGTACCGCAGGAGCCGGCAGTGTTCCGTAGGGTCCTCTAGGGTTGAGTAAGTGCCCGCAGGAGTCTGTAGGAATCCGTGGGATTCTGTAAGGTTCTGGAGGGTTCTGCAGGGTTCCGTAGGGGCCCGTAGAGTTCCATAGTTGCTGGTAAAGTTCCCTAGGGCCCTGTACCGTTCCGTAACTGCCTGCAAGGGTCTTTAGGCTTCCGTAGGGGCTGGCAGGGTTCCATAAAGTTCCGTGGGTTCCTGCAGAGTTCTGCAAGTGCCCGCAAGGGCCTGTAGGGGCCCACAGTGTTTCTGCCAGGTTCCGTAGGGGCCATATTTTTCTGTAGTGGCTGGTAGTATTCTGTAGGGGTCTGTAGGTTTCCGTAGGCACCTACAGTGTTCTGTAGGAGCCCATAGGGTTTTAGTGAGGTTCCGTTGTGTTGCTAAGGGTCTTGTAGAGTGCTGTCGGGTCCTGGAGTATTCTGTAGGGTTCCAGAGGGGCTCGTAGGGTTCCGTCGAAATCTGTAGGGTTCCCTAGGGGCCCATAGAGTCCCGTAGATTGCCGTAGGGACCTGTAGGGTTGTGTAAGTGCTCGCAGGGGTTGGTAGGAGCTTGTAGGGTGCCATAAGTTTCCAGAGGGTTGTGTAGGGTTCCGTAGGGGCCTGTGGTGTTCCCTAAGGGCCTGTAGAGTCTCGTACGGTTCCGTAGGGGCCTGTGGTGTTCCCTAGGGGCCTGTAGAGTCTCGTACAGTTCCGTAGGGTCCTGTAGGTTTCCATAAGCGCCCGCAGAGGTCTGAAGGGGCCCGTACTGTTCCATAAGAATCCATAGGGCTCCGTAGAGCTTCGTAGGTTCCCTAGAGGCCTCTGGAGTACCGCAGGAGCCAGTAGTGTTCTGTAGGGGCCCGTAAGGTTCCTTCCATAGGAGCTGGCAGTGTTCCGTAGGGTCCTCTAGGGTTGAGTAAGTGCCCGCAGGAGTCTGTAGGAATCCGTGGGATTCTGTAAGGTTCTGCAGGGTTCCCTAGGGGCCCGTAGAGTTCCATAGTGGCTGGTAAAGTTCCCTAGGGCCCTGTACCGTTCCGTAACTGCCTGCAATGGTCTTTAGGCTTCCGTAAGGGCTGGTAGGGTTCCATAAAGTTCCGTGGGTTCCTGCAGAGTTCTGCAAGTGCCCGCAAGGGCCAGTAGGGGCCCACAGTGTTTCTGCCAGGTTCCGTAGAGTTCCGTAGGGGCCATATTTTTCTGTAGTGACTGGTAGTGTTCTGTAGGGGTCTGTAGGTTTCCGTAGGCGCCTACAGTGTTCTGTAGGAGCCCATAGGGTTTTAGTGAGGTTCCGTTGTGTTGCTAAGGGTCTTGTAGAGTGCTGTCAGGTCCTGGAGTATTCTGTAGGGTTCCAGAGGGCCTCGTAGGGTTCCGTCGAAATCTGTAGTGTTCCCTAGGGGCCCGTAGAGTCCCGTAGATTTCCGTAGGGACCTGTAGGGTTATGTAAGTGCCCGCAGGGGTTGGTAGGAGCTTGTAGGGTGCCATATGTTTCCGGAGGGTTGTGTAGGGTTCCGTAGGGGCCTGTGGTGTTCCCTAGGGGCCTGTAGAGTCTCGTACAGTTCCGTAGGGTCCTGTAGGTTTCCATAAGCGCCCGCAGAGGTCTGAATGGGCTCGTACTGTTCCGTAAGGATCCATAGGGTTCCGTAGAGCTTCGTAGGTTCCCTAGAGGCCTCTGGAGTACCGCAGGAGCCAGTAGTGTTCCGTAGGGTCCTCTAGGGTTGAGTAAGTGCCCGCAGGAGTCTGTAGGAATCCGTGGGATTCTGTAAGGTTCTGGAGGGTTCTGCAGGGTTCCGTAGGGGCCCGTAGAGTTCCGTAGTGGCTGGTAAAGTTCCGTAGGGCCCTGTGGGGTTCTGTATGGACCTGTAGGGTTCCATAGGGGCCTGCAGTGTTCTGTAAGTGCCCGTAGGTGTCTGTACGGGTCTGTAGGGTTCCGTAGGCACCTACAGTGTTCTGTAGGAGCCCATAGGGTTTTAGTGAGGTTCCGTTGCGTTGCTAAGGGTCTTGTAGAGTGCTGTCGGGTCCTGGAGTATTCTGTAGGGTTCCAGAGGGGCTCGTAGGGTTCCGTCGAAATCTGTAGGGTTCCCTAGGGGCCCATAGAGTCCCGTAGATTGCCGTAGGGACCTGTAGGGTTGTGTAAGTGCCCGCAGGGGTTGGTAGGAGCTTGTAGGGTGCCATAAGTTTCCAGAGGGTTGTGTAGGGTTCCGTAGGGGCCTGTGGTGTTCCCTAGGGGCCTGTAGAGTCTCGTACAGTTCCGTAGGGTCCTGTAGGTTTCCATAAGCGCCCGCAGAGGTCTGAAGGGGCCCATACTGTTCCGTAAGGATCCATAGGGTTCCGTAGAGCTTCGTAGGTTCCCTAGAGGCCTCTGGAGTACCGCAGGAGCCGGCAGTGTTCCGTAGGGTCCTCTAGGGTTGAGTAAGTGCCCGCAGGAGTCTGTAGGAATCCGTGGGATTCTGTAAGGTTCTGGAGGGTTCTGCAGGGTTCCGTAGGGGCCCGTAGAGTTCCATAGTTGCTGGTAAAGTTCCCTAGGGCCCTGTACCGTTCCGTAACTGCCTGCAAGGGTCTTTAGGCTTCCGTAGGGGCTGGCAGGGTTCCATAAAGTTCCGTGGGTTCCTGCAGAGTTCTGCAAGTGCCCGCAAGGGCCTGTAGGGGCCCACAGTGTTTCTGCCAGGTTCCGTAGGGGCCATATTTTTCTGTAGTGGCTGGTAGTATTCTGTAGGGGTCTGTAGGTTTCCGTAGGCACCTACAGTGTTCTGTAGGAGCCCATAGGGTTTTAGTGAGGTTCCGTTGTGTTGCTAAGGGTCTTGTAGAGTGCTGTCGGGTCCTGGAGTATTCTGTAGGGTTCCAGAGGGGCTCGTAGGGTTCCGTCGAAATCTGTAGGGTTCCCTAGGGGCCCATAGAGTCCCGTAGATTGCCGTAGGGACCTGTAGGGTTGTGTAAGTGCTCGCAGGGGTTGGTAGGAGCTTGTAGGGTGCCATAAGTTTCCAGAGGGTTGTGTAGGGTTCCGTAGGGGCCTGTGGTGTTCCCTAAGGGCCTGTAGAGTCTCGTACGGTTCCGTAGGGGCCTGTGGTGTTCCCTAGGGGCCTGTAGAGTCTCGTACAGTTCCGTAGGGTCCTGTAGGTTTCCATAAGCGCCCGCAGAGGTCTGAAGGGGCCCGTACTGTTCCATAAGAATCCATAGGGCTCCGTAGAGCTTCGTAGGTTCCCTAGAGGCCTCTGGAGTACCGCAGGAGCCAGTAGTGTTCTGTAGGGGCCCGTAAGGTTCCTTCCATAGGAGCTGGCAGTGTTCCGTAGGGTCCTCTAGGGTTGAGTAAGTGCCCGCAGGAGTCTGTAGGAATCCGTGGGATTCTGTAAGGTTCTGCAGGGTTCCCTAGGGGCCCGTAGAGTTCCATAGTGGCTGGTAAAGTTCCCTAGGGCCCTGTACCGTTCCGTAACTGCCTGCAATGGTCTTTAGGCTTCCGTAAGGGCTGGTAGGGTTCCATAAAGTTCCGTGGGTTCCTGCAGAGTTCTGCAAGTGCCCGCAAGGGCCAGTAGGGGCCCACAGTGTTTCTGCCAGGTTCCGTAGAGTTCCGTAGGGGCCATATTTTTCTGTAGTGACTGGTAGTGTTCTGTAGGGGTCTGTAGGTTTCCGTAGGCGCCTACAGTGTTCTGTAGGAGCCCATAGGGTTTTAGTGAGGTTCCGTTGTGTTGCTAAGGGTCTTGTAGAGTGCTGTCAGGTCCTGGAGTATTCTGTAGGGTTCCAGAGGGCCTCGTAGGGTTCCGTCGAAATCTGTAGGGTTCCCTAGGGGCCCGTAGAGTCCCGTAGATTTCCGTAGGGACCTGTAGGGTTATGTAAGTGCCCGCAGGGGTTGGTAGGAGCTTGTAGGGTGCCATATGTTTCCGGAGGGTTGTGTAGGGTTCCGTAGGGGCCTGTGGTGTTCCCTAGGGGCCTGTAGAGTCTCGTACAGTTCCGTAGGGTCCTGTAGGTTTCCATAAGCGCCCGCAGAGGTCTGAATGGGCTCGTACTGTTCCGTAAGGATCCATAGGGTTCCGTAGAGCTTCGTAGGTTCCCTAGAGGCCTCTGGAGTACCGCAGGAGCCAGTAGTGTTCCGTAGGGTCCTCTAGGGTTGAGTAAGTGCCCGCAGGAGTCTGTAGGAATCCGTGGGATTCTGTAAGGTTCTGGAGGGTTCTGCAGGGTTCCGTAGGGGCCCGTAGAGTTCCGTAGTGGCTGGTAAAGTTCCGTAGGGCCCTGTGGGGTTCTGTATGGACCTGTAGGGTTCCATAGGGGCCTGCAGTGTTCTGTAAGTGCCCGTAGGTGTCTGTACGGGTCTGTAGGGTTCCGTAGGCACCTACAGTGTTCTGTAGGAGCCCATAGGGTTTTAGTGAGGTTCCGTTGCGTTGCTAAGGGTCTTGTAGAGTGCTGTCGGGTCCTGGAGTATTCTGTAGGGTTCCAGAGGGGCTCGTAGGGTTCCGTCGAAATCTGAAGGGTTCCCTAGGGGCCCATAGAGTCCCGTAGATTGCCGTAGGGACCTGTAGGGTTGTGTAAGTGCCCGCAGGGGTTGGTAGGAGCTTGTAGGGTGCCATAAGTTTCCAGAGGGTTGTGTAGGGTTCCGTAGGGGCCTGTGGTGTTCCCTAGGGGCCTGTAGAGTCTCGTACAGTTCCGTAGGGTCCTGTAGGTTTCCATAAGCGCCCGCAGAGGTCTGAAGGGGCCCATACTGTTCCGTAAGGATCCATAGGGTTCCGTAGAGCTTCGTAGGTTCCCTAGAGGCCTCTGGAGTACCGCAGGAGCCAGTAGTGTTCCGTAGGGTCCTCTAGGGTTGAGTAAGTGCCCGCAGGAGTCTGTAGGAATCCGTGGGATTCTGTAAGGTTCTGGAGGGTTCTGCAGGGTTCCGTAGGGGCCCGTAGAGTTCCATAGTTGCTGGTAAAGTTCCCTAGGGCCCTGTACCGTTCCGTAACTGCCTGCAAGGGTCTTTAGGCTTCCGTAGGGGCTGGCAGGGTTCCATAAAGTTCCGTGGGTTCCTGCAGAGTTCTGCAAGTGCCCGCAAGGGCCTGTAGGGGCCCACAGTGTTTCTGCCAGGTTCCGTAGGGGCCATATTTTTCTGTAGTGGCTGGTAGTATTCTGTAGGGGTCTGTAGGTTTCCGTAGGCACCTACAGTGTTCTGTAGGAGCCCATAGGGTTTTAGTGAGGTTCCGTTGTGTTGCTAAGGGTCTTGTAGAGTGCTGTCGGGTCCTGGAGTATTCTGTAGGGTTCCAGAGGGGCTGGTAGGGTTCCGTCGAAATCTGAAGGGTTCCCTAGGGGCCCGTAGAGTCCCGTAGATTTCCGTAGGGGCCTGTAGGGTTATGAAAGTGCCCGCTGGGGTTGGTAGGAGCTTGTAGGGTGCCATATGTTTCCGGAGGGTTGTGTAGGGTTCCGTAGGGGCCTGTGGTGTTCCCTAGGGGCCTGTAGAGTCTCGTACAGTTCCGTAGGGTCCTGTAGGTTTCCATAAGCGCCCGCAGAGGTCTGAATGGGCTCGTACTGTTCCGTAAGGATCCATAGGGTTCCGTAGAGCTTCGTAGGTTCCCTAGAGGCCTCTGGAGTACCGCAGGAGCCAGTAGTGTTCCGTAGGGTCCTCTAGGGTTGAGTAAGTGCCCGCAGGAGTCTGTAGGAATCCGTGGGATTCTGTAAGGTTCTGGAGGGTTCTGCAGGGTTCCGTAGGGGCCCGTAGAGTTCCGTAGTGGCTGGTAAAGTTCCGTAGGGCCCTGTGGGGTTCTGTATGGACCTGTAGGGTTCCATAGGGGCCTGCAGTGTTCTGTAAGTGCCCGTAGGTGTCTGTACGGGTCTGTAGGGTTCCGTAGGCACCTACAGTGTTCTGTAGGAGCCCATAGGGTTTTAGTGAGGTTCCGTTGTGTTGCTAAGGGTCTTGTAGAGTGCTGTCGGGTCCTGGAGTATTCTGTAGGGTTCCAGAGGGGCTCGTAGGGTTCCGTCGAAATCTGAAGGGTTCCCTAGGGGCCCATAGAGTCCCGTAGATTGCCGTAGGGACCTGTAGGGTTGTGTAAGTGCTTGCAGGGGTTGGTAGGAGCTTGTAGGGTGCCATAAGTTTCCAGAGGGTTGTGTAGGGTTCCGTAGAGGCCTGTGGTGTTCCCTAAGGGCCTGTAGAGTCTCGTACGGTTCCGTAGGGGCCTGTGGTGTTCCCTAGGGGCCTGTAGAGTCTCGTACAGTTCCGTAGGGTCCTGTAGGTTTCCATAAGCGCCCGCAGAGGTCTGAAGGGGCCCGTACTGTTCCGTAAGAATCCATAGGGCTCCGTAGAGCTTCGTAGGTTCCCTAGAGGCCTCTGGAGTACCGCAGGAGCCAGTAGTGTTCTGTAGGGGCCCGTAAGGTTCCTTCCATAGGAGCTGGCAGTGTTCCGTAGGGTCCTCTAGGGTTGAGTAAGTGCCCGCAGGAGTCTGTAGGAATCCGTGGGATTCTGTAAGGTTCTGCAGGGTTCCCTAGGGGCCCGTAGAGTTCCATAGTGGCTGGTAAAGTTCCCTAGGGCCCTGTACCGTTCCGTAACTGCCTGCAATGGTCTTTAGGCTTCCGTAAGGGCTGGTAGGGTTCCATAAAGTTCCGTGGGTTCCTGCAGAGTTCTGCAAGTGCCCGCAAGGGCCAGTAGGGGCCCACAGTGTTTCTGCCAGGTTCCGTAGAGTTCCGTAGGGGCCATATTTTTCTGTAGTGACTGGTAGTGTTCTGTAGGGGTCTGTAGGTTTCCGTAGGCGCCTACAGTGTTCTGTAGGAGCCCATAGGGTTTTAGTGAGGTTCCGTTGTGTTGCTAAGGGTCTTGTAGAGTGCTGTCAGGTCCTGGAGTATTCTGTAGGGTTCCAGAGGGCCTCGTAGGGTTCCGTCGAAATCTGTAGGGTTCCCTAGGGGCCCGTAGAGTCCCGTAGATTTCCGTAGGGACCTGTAGGGTTATGTAAGTGCCCGCAGGGGTTGGTAGGAGCTTGTAGGGTGCCATATGTTTCCGGAGGGTTGTGTAGGGTTCCGTAGGGGCCTGTGGTGTTCCCTAGGGGCCTGTAGAGTCTCGTACAGTTCCGTAGGGTCCTGTAGGTTTCCATAAGCGCCCGCAGAGGTCTGAATGGGCTCGTACTGTTCCGTAAGGATCCATAGGGTTCCGTAGAGCTTCGTAGGTTCCCTAGAGGCCTCTGGAGTACGGCAGGAGCCAGTAGTGTTCCGTAGGGTCCTCTAGGGTTGAGTAAGTGCCCGCAGGAGTCTGTAGGAATCCGTGGGATTCTGTAAGGTTCTGGAGGGTTCTGCAGGGTTCCGTAGGGGCCCGTAGAGTTCCGTAGTGGCTGGTAAAGTTCCGTAGGGCCCTGTGGGGTTCTGTATGGACCTGTAGGGTTCCATAGGGGCCTGCAGTGTTCTGTAAGTGCCCGTAGGTGTCTGTACGGGTCTGTAGGGTTCCGTAGGCACCTACAGTGTTCTGTAGGAGCCCATAGGGTTTTAGTGAGGTTCCGTTGTGTTGCTAAGGGTCTTGTAGAGTGCTGTCGGGTCCTGGAGTATTCTGTAGGGTTCCAGAGGGGCTCGTAGGGTTCCGTCGAAATCTGTAGGGTTCCCTAGGGGCCCATAGAGTCCCGTAGATTGCCGTAGGGACCTGTAGGGTTGTGTAAGTGCTCCAAGGGGTTGGTAGGAGCTTGTAGGGTGCCATAAGTTTCCAGAGGGTTGTGTAGGGTTCCGTAGGGGCCTGTGGTGTTCCCTAGGGGCCTGTAGAGTCTCGTACAGTTCCGTAGGGTCCTGTAGGTTTCCATAAGCGCCCGCAGAGGTCTGAAGGGGCCCATACTGTTCCGTAAGGATCCATAGGGTTCCGTAGAGCTTCGTAGGTTCCCTAGAGGCCTCTGGAGTACCGCAGGAGCTGGCAGTGTTCCGTAGGGTCCTCTAGGGTTGAGTAAGTGCCCGCAGGAGTCTGTAGGAATCCGTGGGATTCTGTAAGGTTCTGGAGGGTTCTGCAGGGTTCCGTAGGGGCCCGTAGAGTTCCATAGTTGCTGGTAAAGTTCCCTAGGGCCCTGTACCGTTCCGTAACTGCCTGCAAGGGTCTTTAGGCTTCCGTAGGGGCTGGCAGGGTTCCATAAAGTTCCGTGGGTTCCTGCAGAGTTCTGCAAGTGCCCGCAAGGGCCTGTAGGGGCCCACAGTGTTTCTGCCAGGTTCCGTAGGGGCCATATTTTTCTGTAGTGGCTGGTAGTATTCTGTAGGGGTCTGTAGGTTTCCGTAGGCGCCTACAGTGTTCTGTAGGAGCCCATAGGGTTTTAGTGAGGTTCCGTTGTGTTGCTAAGGGTCTTGTAGAGTGCTGTCGGGTCCTGGAGTATTCTGTAGGGTTCCAGAGGGGCTCGTAGGGTTCCGTCGAAATCTGTAGGGTTCCCTAGGGGCCCATAGAGTCCCGTAGATTGCCGTAGGGACCTGTAGGGTTGTGTAAGTGCTCGCAGGGGTTGGTAGGAGCTTGTAGGGTGCCATAAGTTTCCAGAGGGTTGTGTAGGGTTCCGTAGGGGCCTGTGGTGTTCCCTAAGGGCCTGTAGAGTCTCGTACGGTTCCGTAGGGGCCTGTGGTGTTCCCTAGGGGCCTGTAGAGTCTCGTACAGTTCCGTAGGGTCCTGTAGGTTTCCATAAGCGCCCGCAGAGGTCTGAAGGGGCCCGTACTGTTCCATAAGAATCCATAGGGCTCCGTAGAGCTTCGTAGGTTCCCTAGAGGCCTCTGGAGTACCGCAGGAGCCAGTAGTGTTCTGTAGGGGCCCGTAAGGTTCCTTCCATAGGAGCTGGCAGTGTTCCGTAGGGTCCTCTAGGGTTGAGTAAGTGCCCGCAGGAGTCTGTAGGAATCCGTGGGATTCTGTAAGGTTCTGCAGGGTTCCCTAGGGGCCCGTAGAGTTCCATAGTGGCTGGTAAAGTTCCCTAGGGCCCTGTACCGTTCCGTAACTGCCTGCAATGGTCTTTAGGCTTCCGTAAGGGCTGGTAGGGTTCCATAAAGTTCCGTGGGTTCCTGCAGAGTTCTGCAAGTGCCCGCAAGGGCCAGTAGGGGCCCACAGTGTTTCTGCCAGGTTCCGTAGAGTTCCGTAGGGGCCATATTTTTCTGTAGTGACTGGTAGTGTTCTGTAGGGGTCTGTAGGTTTCCGTAGGCGCCTACAGTGTTCTGTAGGAGCCCATAGGGTTTTAGTGAGGTTCCGTTGTGTTGCTAAGGGTCTTGTAGAGTGCTGTCAGGTCCTGGAGTATTCTGTAGGGTTCCAGAGGGCCTCGTAGGGTTCCGTCGAAATCTGTAGTGTTCCCTAGGGGCCCGTAGAGTCCCGTAGATTTCCGTAGGGACCTGTAGGGTTATGTAAGTGCCCGCAGGGGTTGGTAGGAGCTTGTAGGGTGCCATATGTTTCCGGAGGGTTGTGTAGGGTTCCGTAGGGGCCTGTGGTGTTCCCTAGGGGCCTGTAGAGTCTCGTACAGTTCCGTAGGGTCCTGTAGGTTTCCATAAGCGCCCGCAGAGGTCTGAATGGGCTCGTACTGTTCCGTAAGGATCCATAGGGTTCCGTAGAGCTTCGTAGGTTCCCTAGAGGCCTCTGGAGTACCGCAGGAGCCAGTAGTGTTCCGTAGGGTCCTCTAGGGTTGAGTAAGTGCCCGCAGGAGTCTGTAGGAATCCGTGGGATTCTGTAAGGTTCTGGAGGGTTCTGCAGGGTTCCGTAGGGGCCCGTAGAGTTCCGTAGTGGCTGGTAAAGTTCCGTAGGGCCCTGTGGGGTTCTGTATGGACCTGTAGGGTTCCATAGGGGCCTGCAGTGTTCTGTAAGTGCCCGTAGGTGTCTGTACGGGTCTGTAGGGTTCCGTAGGCACCTACAGTGTTCTGTAGGAGCCCATAGGGTTTTAGTGAGGTTCCGTTGTGTTGCTAAGGGTCTTGTAGAGTGCTGTCGGGTCCTGGAGTATTCTGTAGGGTTCCAGAGGGGCTCGTAGGGTTCCGTCGAAATCTGAAGGGTTCCCTAGGGGCCCATAGAGTCCCGTAGATTGCCGTAGGGACCTGTAGGGTTGTGTAAGTGCTTGCAGGGGTTGGTAGGAGCTTGTAGGGTGCCATAAGTTTCCAGAGGGTTGTGTAGGGTTCCGTAGAGGCCTGTGGTGTTCCCTAAGGGCCTGTAGAGTCTCGTACGGTTCCGTAGGGGCCTGTGGTGTTCCCTAGGGGCCTGTAGAGTCTCGTACAGTTCCGTAGGGTCCTGTAGGTTTCCATAAGCGCCCGCAGAGGTCTGAAGGGGCCCGTACTGTTCCGTAAGAATCCATAGGGCTCCGTAGAGCTTCGTAGGTTCCCTAGAGGCCTCTGGAGTACCGCAGGAGCCAGTAGTGTTCTGTAGGGGCCCGTAAGGTTCCTTCCATAGGAGCTGGCAGTGTTCCGTAGGGTCCTCTAGGGTTGAGTAAGTGCCCGCAGGAGTCTGTAGGAATCCGTGGGATTCTGTAAGGTTCTGCAGGGTTCCCTAGGGGCCCGTAGAGTTCCATAGTGGCTGGTAAAGTTCCCTAGGGCCCTGTACCGTTCCGTAACTGCCTGCAAGGGTCTTTAGGCTTCCGTAAGGGCTGGTAGGGTTCCATAAAGTTCCGTGGGTTCCTGCAGAGTTCTGCAAGTGCCCGCAAGGGCCAGTAGGGGCCCACAGTGTTTCTGCCAGGTTCCGTAGAGTTCCGTAGGGGCCATATTTTTCTGTAGTGACTGGTAGTGTTCTGTAGGGGTCTGTAGGTTTCCGTAGGCGCCTACAGTGTTCTGTAGGAGCCCATAGGGTTTTAGTGAGGTTCCGTTGTGTTGCTAAGGGTCTTGTAGAGTGCTGTCGGGTCCTGGAGTATTCTGTAGGGTTCCAGAGGGCCTCGTAGGGTTCCGTCGAAATCTGTAGGGTTCCCTAGGGGCCCGTAGAGTCCCGTAGATTTCCGTAGGGACCTGTAGGGTTATGTAAGTGCCCGCAGGGGTTGGTAGGAGCTTGTAGGGTGCCATATGTTTCCGGAGGGTTGTGTAGGGTTCCGTAGGGGCCTGTGGTGTTCCCTAGGGGCCTGTAGAGTCTCGTACAGTTCCGTAGGGTCCTGTAGGTTTCCATAAGCGCCCGCAGAGGTCTGAAGGGGCCCGTACTGTTCCATAAGAATCCATAGGGCTCCGTAGAGCTTCGTAGGTTCCCTAGAGGCCTCTGGAGTACCGCAGGAGCCAGTAGTGTTCTGTAGGGGCCCGTAAGTTTCCTTCCATAGGAGCTGGCAGTGTTCCGTAGGGTCCTCTAGGGTTGAGTAAGTGCCCGCAGGAGTCTGTAGGAATCCGTGGGATTCTGTAAGGTTCTGCAGGGTTCCCTAGGGGCCCGTAGAGTTCCATAGTGGCTGGTAAAGTTCCCTAGGGCCCTGTACCGTTCCGTAACTGCCTGCAATGGTCTTTAGGCTTCCGTAAGGGCTGGTAGGGTTCCATAAAGTTCCGTGGGTTCCTGCAGAGTTCTGCAAGTGCCCGCAAGGGCCAGTAGGGGCCCACAGTGTTTCTGCCAGGTTCCGTAGAGTTCCGTAGGGGCCATATTTTTCTGTAGTGACTGGTAGTGTTCTGTAGGGGTCTGTAGGTTTCCGTAGGCGCCTACAGTGTTCTGTAGGAGCCCATAGGGTTTTAGTGAGGTTCCGTTGTGTTGCTAAGGGTCTTGTAGAGTGCTGTCAGGTCCTGGAGTATTCTGTAGGGTTCCAGAGGGCCTCGTAGGGTTCCGTCGAAATCTGTAGTGTTCCCTAGGGGCCCGTAGAGTCCCGTAGATTTCCGTAGGGACCTGTAGGGTTATGTAAGTGCCCGCAGGGGTTGGTAGGAGCTTGTAGGGTGCCATATGTTTCCGGAGGGTTGTGTAGGGTTCCGTAGGGGCCTGTGGTGTTCCCTAGGGGCCTGTAGAGTCTCGTACAGTTCCGTAGGGTCCTGTAGGTTTCCATAAGCGCCCGCAGAGGTCTGAATGGGCTCGTACTGTTCCGTAAGGATCCATAGGGTTCCGTAGAGCTTCGTAGGTTCCCTAGAGGCCTCTGGAGTACCGCAGGAGCCAGTAGTGTTCCGTAGGGTCCTCTAGGGTTGAGTAAGTGCCCGCAGGAGTCTGTAGGAATCCGTGGGATTCTGTAAGGTTCTGGAGGGTTCTGCAGGGTTCCGTAGGGGCCCGTAGAGTTCCGTAGTGGCTGGTAAAGTTCCGTAGGGCCCTGTGGGGTTCTGTATGGACCTGTAGGGTTCCATAGGGGCCTGCAGTGTTCTGTAAGTGCCCGTAGGTGTCTGTACGGGTCTGTAGGGTTCCGTAGGCACCTACAGTGTTCTGTAGGAGCCCATAGGGTTTTAGTGAGGTTCCGTTGTGTTGCTAAGGGTCTTGTAGAGTGCTGTCGGGTCCTGGAGTATTCTGTAGGGTTCCAGAGGGGCTCGTAGGGTTCCGTCGAAATCTGAAGGGTTCCCTAGGGGCCCATAGAGTCCCGTAGATTGCCGTAGGGACCTGTAGGGTTGTGTAAGTGCTTGCAGGGGTTGGTAGGAGCTTGTAGGGTGCCATAAGTTTCCAGAGGGTTGTGTAGGGTTCCGTAGAGGCCTGTGGTGTTCCCTAAGGGCCTGTAGAGTCTCGTACGGTTCCGTAGGGGCCTGTGGTGTTCCCTAGGGGCCTGTAGAGTCTCGTACAGTTCCGTAGGGTCCTGTAGGTTTCCATAAGCGCCCGCAGAGGTCTGAAGGGGCCCGTACTGTTCCGTAAGAATCCATAGGGCTCCGTAGAGCTTCGTAGGTTCCCTAGAGGCCTCTGGAGTACCGCAGGAGCCAGTAGTGTTCTGTAGGGGCCCGTAAGGTTCCTTCCATAGGAGCTGGCAGTGTTCCGTAGGGTCCTCTAGGGTTGAGTAAGTGCCCGCAGGAGTCTGTAGGAATCCGTGGGATTCTGTAAGGTTCTGCAGGGTTCCCTAGGGGCCCGTAGAGTTCCATAGTGGCTGGTAAAGTTCCCTAGGGCCCTGTACCGTTCCGTAACTGCCTGCAAGGGTCTTTAGGCTTCCGTAAGGGCTGGTAGGGTTCCATAAAGTTCCGTGGGTTCCTGCAGAGTTCTGCAAGTGCCCGCAAGGGCCAGTAGGGGCCCACAGTGTTTCTGCCAGGTTCCGTAGAGTTCCGTAGGGGCCATATTTTTCTGTAGTGACTGGTAGTGTTCTGTAGGGGTCTGTAGGTTTCCGTAGGCGCCTACAGTGTTCTGTAGGAGCCCATAGGGTTTTAGTGAGGTTCCGTTGTGTTGCTAAGGGTCTTGTAGAGTGCTGTCGGGTCCTGGAGTATTCTGTAGGGTTCCAGAGGGCCTCGTAGGGTTCCGTCGAAATCTGTAGGGTTCCCTAGGGGCCCGTAGAGTCCCGTAGATTTCCGTAGGGACCTGTAGGGTTATGTAAGTGCCCGCAGGGGTTGGTAGGAGCTTGTAGGGTGCCATATGTTTCCGGAGGGTTGTGTAGGGTTCCGTAGGGGCCTGTGGTGTTCCCTAGGGGCCTGTAGAGTCTCGTACAGTTCCGTAGGGTCCTGTAGGTTTCCATAAGCGCCCGCAGAGGTCTGAATGGGCTCGTACTGTTCCGTAAGGATCCATAGGGTTCCGTAGAGCTTCGTAGGTTCCCTAGAGGCCTGTGGAGTACCGCAGGAGCCAGTAGTGTTCCGTAGGGTCCTCTAGGGTTGAGTAAGTGCCCGCAGGAGTCTGTAGGAATCCGTGGGATTCTGTAAGGTTCTGGAGGGTTCTGCAGGGTTCCGTAGGGGCCCGTAGAGTTCCGTAGTGGCTGGTAAAGTTCCGTAGGGCCCTGTGGGGTTCTGTATGGACCTGTAGGGTTCCATAGGGGCCTGCAGTGTTCTGTAAGTGCCCGTAGGTGTCTGTACGGGTCTGTAGGGTTCCGTAGGCACCTACAGTGTTCTGTAGGAGCCCATAGGGTTTTAGTGAGGTTCCGTTGTGTTGCTAAGGGTCTTGTAGAGTGCTGTCGGGTCCTGGAGTATTCTGTAGGGTTCCAGAGGGGCTCGTAGGGTTCCGTCGAAATCTGAAGGGTTCCCTAGGGGCCCATAGAGTCCCGTAGATTGCCGTAGGGACCTGTAGGGTTGTGTAAGTGCTTGCAGGGGTTGGTAGGAGCTTGTAGGGTGCCATAAGTTTCCAGAGGGTTGTGTAGGGTTCCGTAGAGGCCTGTGGTGTTCCCTAAGGGCCTGTAGAGTCTCGTACGGTTCCGTAGGGGCCTGTGGTGTTCCCTAGGGGCCTGTAGAGTCTCGTACAGTTCCGTAGGGTCCTGTAGGTTTCCATAAGCGCCCGCAGAGGTCTGAAGGGGCCCGTACTGTTCCGTAAGAATCCATAGGGCTCCGTAGAGCTTCGTAGGTTCCCTAGAGGCCTCTGGAGTACCGCAGGAGCCAGTAGTGTTCTGTAGGGGCCCGTAAGGTTCCTTCCATAGGAGCTGGCAGTGTTCCGTAGGGTCCTCTAGGGTTGAGTAAGTGCCCGCAGGAGTCTGTAGGAATCCGTGGGATTCTGTAAGGTTCTGCAGGGTTCCCTAGGGGCCCGTAGAGTTCCATAGTGGCTGGTAAAGTTCCCTAGGGCCCTGTACCGTTCCGTAACTGCCTGCAAGGGTCTTTAGGCTTCCGTAAGGGCTGGTAGGGTTCCATAAAGTTCCGTGGGTTCCTGCAGAGTTCTGCAAGTGCCCGCAAGGGCCAGTAGGGGCCCACAGTGTTTCTGCCAGGTTCCGTAGAGTTCCGTAGGGGCCATATTTTTCTGTAGTGACTGGTAGTGTTCTGTAGGGGTCTGTAGGTTTCCGTAGGCGCCTACAGTGTTCTGTAGGAGCCCATAGGGTTTTAGTGAGGTTCCGTTGTGTTGCTAAGGGTCTTGTAGAGTGCTGTCGGGTCCTGGAGTATTCTGTAGGGTTCCAGAGGGCCTCGTAGGGTTCCGTCGAAATCTGTAGTGTTCCCTAGGGGCCCGTAGAGTCCCGTAGATTTCCGTAGGGACCTGTAGGGTTATGTAAGTGCCCGCAGGGGTTGGTAGGAGCTTGTAGGGTGCCATATGTTTCCGGAGGGTTGTGTAGGGTTCCGTAGGGGCCTGTGGTGTTCCCTAAGGGCCTGTAGAGTCTCGTACAGTTCCGTAGGGTCCTGTAGGTTTCCATAAGCGCCCGCAGAGGTCTGAAGGGGCTCGTACTGTTCCGTAAGGATCCATAGGGTTCCGTAGAGTTTCGTAGGTTCCCTAGAGGCCTCTGGAGTACCGCAGGAGCCAGTAGTGTTCCGTAGGGTCCTCTAGGGTTGAGTAAGTGCCCGCAGGAGTCTGTAGGAATCCGTGGGATTCTGTAAGGTTCTGGAGGGTTCTGCAGGGTTCCGTAGGGGCCCGTAGAGTTCCGTAGTGGCTGGTAAAGTTCCCTAGGGCCCTGTGGGGTTCTGTATGGACCTGTAGGGTTCCATAGGGGCCTGCAGTGTTCTGTAAGTGCCCGTAGGTGTCTGTACGGGTCTGTAGGGTTCCGTAGGCACCTACAGTGTTCTGTAGGAGCCCATAGGGTTTTAGTGAGGTTCCGTTGCGTTGCTAAGGGTCTTGTAGAGTGCTGTCGGGTCCTGGAGTATTCTGTAGGGTTCCAGAGGGGCTCGTAGGGTTCCGTCGAAATCTGTAGGGTTCCCTAGGGGCCCATAGAGTCCCGTAGATTGCCGTAGGGACCTGTAGGGTTGTGTAAGTGCTCGCAGGGGTTGGTAGGAGCTTGTAGGGTGCCATAAGTTTCCAGAGGGTTGTGTAGGGTTCCGTAGGGGCCTGTGGTGTTCCCTAAGGGCCTGTAGAGTCTCGTACGGTTCCGTAGGGTCCTGTAGGTTTCCATAAGCGCCCGCAGAGGTCTGAAGGGGCCCGTACTGTTCCATAAGAATCCATAGGGCTCCGTAGAGCTTCGTAGGTTCCCTAGAGGCCTCTGGAGTACCGCAGGAGCCAGTAGTGTTCTGTAGGGGCCCGTAAGGTTCCTTCCATAGGAGCTGGCAGTGTTCCGTAGGGTCCTCTAGGGTTGAGTAAGTGCCCGCAGGAGTCTGTAGGAATCCGTGGGATTCTGTAAGGTTCTGCAGGGTTCCCTAGGGGCCCGTAGAGTTCCATAGTGGCTGGTAAAGTTCCCTAGGGCCCTGTACCGTTCCGTAACTGCCTGCAATGGTCTTTAGGCTTCCGTAAGGGCTGGTAGGGTTCCATAAAGTTCCGTGGGTTCCTGCAGAGTTCTGCAAGTGCCCGCAAGGGCCAGTAGGGGCCCACAGTGTTTCTGCCAGGTTCCGTAGAGTTCCGTAGGGGCCATATTTTTCTGTAGTGACTGGTAGTGTTCTGTAGGGGTCTGTAGGTTTCCGTAGGCGCCTACAGTGTTCTGTAGGAGCCCATAGGGTTTTAGTGAGGTTCCGTTGTGTTGCTAAGGGTCTTGTAGAGTGCTGTCAGGTCCTGGAGTATTCTGTAGGGTTCCAGAGGGCCTCGTAGGGTTCCGTCGAAATCTGTAGGGTTCCCTAGGGGCCCATAGAGTCCCGTAGATTGCCGTAGGGACCTGTAGGGTTGTGTAAGTGCTCGCAGGGGTTGGTAGGAGCTTGTAGGGTGCCATAAGTTTCCAGAGGGTTGTGTAGGGTTCCGTAGGGGCCTGTGGTGTTCCCTAGGGGCCTGTAGAGTCTCGTACAGTTCCGTAGGGTCCTGTAGGTTTCCATAAGCGCCCGCAGAGGTCTGAAGGGGCCCATACTGTTCCGTAAGGATCCATAGGGTTCCGTAGAGCTTCGTAGGTTCCCTAGAGGCCTCTGGAGTACCGCAGGAGCTGGCAGTGTTCCGTAGGGTCCTCTAGGGTTGAGTAAGTGCCCGCAGGAGTCTGTAGGAATCCGTGGGATTCTGTAAGGTTCTGGAGGGTTCTGCAGGGTTCCGTAGGGGCCCGTAGAGTTCCATAGTTGCTGGTAAAGTTCCCTAGGGCCCTGTACCGTTCCGTAACTGCCTGCAAGGGTCTTTAGGCTTCCGTAGGGGCTGGCAGGGTTCCATAAAGTTCCGTGGGTTCCTGCAGAGTTCTGCAAGTGCCCGCAAGGGCCTGTAGGGGCCCACAGTGTTTCTGCCAGGTTCCGTAGGGGCCATATTTTTCTGTAGTGGCTGGTAGTATTCTGTAGGGGTCTGTAGGTTTCCGTAGGCACCTACAGTGTTCTGTAGGAGCCCATAGGGTTTTAGTGAGGTTCCGTTGTGTTGCTAAGGGTCTTGTAGAGTGCTGTCGGGTCCTGGAGTATTCTGTAGGGTTCCAGAGGGCCTCGTAGGGTTCCGTCGAAATCTGTAGGGTTCCCTAGGGGCCCATAGAGTCCCGTAGATTGCCGTAGGGACCTGTAGGGTTGTGTAAGTGCTCGCAGGGGTTGGTAGGAGCTTGTAGGGTGCCATAAGTTTCCAGAGGGTTGTGTAGGGTTCCGTAGGGGCCTGTGGTGTTCCCTAAGGGCCTGTAGAGTCTCGTACGGTTCCGTAGGGGCCTGTGGTGTTCCCTAGGGGCCTGTAGAGTCTCGTACAGTTCCGTAGGGTCCTGTAGGTTTCCATAAGCGCCCGCAGAGGTCTGAAGGGGCCCGTACTGTTCCATAAGAATCCATAGGGCTCCGTAGAGCTTCGTAGGTTCCCTAGAGGCCTCTGGAGTACCGCAGGAGCCAGTAGTGTTCTGTAGGGGCCCGTAAGGTTCCTTCCATAGGAGCTGGCAGTGTTCCGTAGGGTCCTCTAGGGTTGAGTAAGTGCCCGCAGGAGTCTGTAGGAATCTGTGGGATTCTGTAAGGTTCTGCAGGGTTCCCTAGGGGCCCGTAGAGTTCCATAGTGGCTGGTAAAGTTCCCTAGGGCCCTGTACCGTTCCGTAACTGCCTGCAAGGGTCTTTAGGCTTCCGTAAGGGCTGGTAGGGTTCCATAAAGTTCCGTGGGTTCCTGCAGAGTTCTGCAAGTGCCCGCAAGGGCCAGTAGGGGCCCACAGTGTTTCTGCCAGGTTCCGTAGAGTTCCGTAGGGGCCATATTTTTCTGTAGTGACTGGTAGTGTTCTGTAGGGGTCTGTAGGTTTCCGTAGGCGCCTACAGTGTTCTGTAGGAGCCCATAGGGTTTTAGTGAGGTTCCGTTGTGTTGCTAAGGGTCTTGTAGAGTGCTGTCAGGTCCTGGAGTATTCTGTAGGGTTCCAGAGGGCCTCGTAGGGTTCCGTCGAAATCTGTAGGGTTCCCTAGGGGCCCGTAGAGTCCCGTAGATTTCCGTAGGGACCTGTAGGGTTATGTAAGTGCCCGCAGGGGTTGGTAGGAGCTTGTAGGGTGCCATATGTTTCCGGAGGGTTGTGTAGGGTTCCGTAGGGGCCTGTGGTGTTCCCTAGGGGCCTGTAGAGTCTCGTACAGTTCCGTAGGGTCCTGTAGGTTTCCATAAGCGCCCGCAGAGGTCTGAATGGGCTCGTACTGTTCCGTAAGGATCCATAGGGTTCCGTAGAGCTTCGTAGGTTCCCTAGAGGCCTCTGGAGTACCGCAGGAGCCAGTAGTGTTCCGTAGGGTCCTCTAGGGTTGAGTAAGTGCCCGCAGGAGTCTGTAGGAATCCGTGGGATTCTGTAAGGTTCTGGAGGGTTCTGCAGGGTTCCGTAGGGGCCCGTAGAGTTCCGTAGTGGCTGGTAAAGTTCCGTAGGGCCCTGTGGGGTTCTGTATGGACCTGTAGGGTTCCATAGGGGCCTGCAGTGTTCTGTAAGTGCCCGTAGGTGTCTGTACGGGTCTGTAGGGTTCCGTAGGCACCTACAGTGTTCTGTAGGAGCCCATAGGGTTTTAGTGAGGTTCCGTTGTGTTGCTAAGGGTCTTGTAGAGTGCTGTCGGGTCCTGGAGTATTCTGTAGGGTTCCAGAGGGGCTCGTAGGGTTCCGTCGAAATCTGTAGGGTTCCCTAGGGGCCCATAGAGTCCCGTAGATTGCCGTAGGGACCTGTAGGGTTGTGTAAGTGCTCGCAGGGGTTGGTAGGAGCTTGTAGGGTGCCATAAGTTTCCAGAGGGTTGTGTAGGGTTCCGTAGGGGCCTGTGGTGTTCCCTAGGGGCCTGTAGAGTCTCGTACAGTTCCGTAGGGTCCTGTAGGTTTCCATAAGCGCCCGCAGAGGTCTGAAGGGGCCCATACTGTTCCGTAAGGATCCATAGGGTTCCGTAGAGCTTCGTAGGTTCCCTAGAGGCCTCTGGAGTACCGCAGGAGCTGGCAGTGTTCCGTAGGGTCCTCTAGGGTTGAGTAAGTGCCCGCAGGAGTCTGTAGGAATCCGTGGGATTCTGTAAGGTTCTGGAGGGTTCTGCAGGGTTCCGTAGGGGCCCGTAGAGTTCCATAGTTGCTGGTAAAGTTCCCTAGGGCCCTGTACCGTTCCGTAACTGCCTGCAAGGGTCTTTAGGCTTCCGTAGGGGCTGGCAGGGTTCCATAAAGTTCCGTGGGTTCCTGCAGAGTTCTGCAAGTGCCCGCAAGGGCCTGTAGGGGCCCACAGTGTTTCTGCCAGGTTCCGTAGAGTTCCGTAGGGGCCATATTTTTCTGTAGTGACTGGTAGTGTTCTGTAGGGGTCTGTAGGTTTCGTAGGCACCTACAGTGTTCTGTAGGAGCCCATAGGGTTTTAGTGAGGTTCCGTTGTGTTGCTAAGGGTCTTGTAGAGTGCTGTCGGGTCCTGGAGTATTCTGTAGGGTTCCAGAGGGCCTCGTAGGGTTCCGTCGAAATCTGTAGGGTTCCCTAGGGGCCCGTAGAGTCCCGTAGATTGCCGTAGGGACCTGTAGGGTTATGTAAGTGCCCGCAGGGGTTGGTAGGAGCTTGTAGGGTGCCATAAGTTTCCGGAGGGTTGTGTAGGGTTCCGTAGGGGCCTGTGGTGTTCCCTAAGGGCCTGTAGAGTCTCGTACGGTTCCGTAGGGGCCTGTGGTGTTCCCTAGGGGCCTGTAGAGTCTCGTACAGTTCCGTAGGGTCCTGTAGGTTTCCATAAGCGCCCGCAGAGGTCTGAAGGGGCCCGTACTGTTCCATAAGAATCCATAGGGCTCCGTAGAGCTTCGTAGGTTCCCTAGAGGCCTCTGGAGTACCGCAGGAGCCAGTAGTGTTCTGTAGGGGCCCGTAAGGTTCCTTCCATAGGAGCTGGCAGTGTTCCGTAGGGTCCTCTAGGGTTGAGTAAGTGCCCGCAGGAGTCTGTAGGAATCCGTGGGATTCTGTAAGGTTCTGCAGGGTTCCCTAGGGGCCCGTAGAGTTCCATAGTGGCTGGTAAAGTTCCCTAGGGCCCTGTACCGTTCCGTAACTGCCTGCAATGGTCTTTAGGCTTCCGTAAGGGCTGGTAGGGTTCCATAAAGTTCCGTGGGTTCCTGCAGAGTTCTGCAAGTGCCCGCAAGGGCCAGTAGGGGCCCACAGTGTTTCTGCCAGGTTCCGTAGAGTTCCGTAGGGGCCATATTTTTCTGTAGTGACTGGTAGTGTTCTGTAGGGGTCTGTAGGTTTCCGTAGGCGCCTACAGTGTTCTGTAGGAGCCCATAGGGTTTTAGTGAGGTTCCGTTGTGTTGCTAAGGGTCTTGTAGAGTGCTGTCAGGTCCTGGAGTATTCTGTAGGGTTCCAGAGGGCCTCGTAGGGTTCCGTCGAAATCTGTAGGGTTCCCTAGGGGCCCGTAGAGTCCCGTAGATTTCCGTAGGGACCTGTAGGGTTATGTAAGTGCCCGCAGGGGTTGGTAGGAGCTTGTAGGGTGCCATATGTTTCCGGAGGGTTGTGTAGGGTTCCGTAGGGGCCTGTGGTGTTCCCTAGGGGCCTGTAGAGTCTCGTACAGTTCCGTAGGGTCCTGTAGGTTTCCATAAGCGCCCGCAGAGGTCTGAAGGGGCCCATACTGTTCCGTAAGGATCCATAGGGTTCCGTAGAGCTTCGTAGGTTCCCTAGAGGCCTCTGGAGTACCGCAGGAGCTGGCAGTGTTCCGTAGGGTCCTCTAGGGTTGAGTAAGTGCCCGCAGGAGTCTGTAGGAATCCGTGGGATTCTGTAAGGTTCTGGAGGGTTCTGCAGGGTTCCGTAGGGGCCCGTAGAGTTCCATAGTTGCTGGTAAAGTTCCCTAGGGCCCTGTACCGTTCCGTAACTGCCTGCAAGGGTCTTTAGGCTTCCGTAGGGGCTGGCAGGGTTCCATAAAGTTCCGTGGGTTCCTGCAGAGTTCTGCAAGTGCCCGCAAGGGCCTGTAGGGGCCCACAGTGTTTCTGCCAGGTTCCGTAGGGGCCATATTTTTCTGTAGTGGCTGGTAGTATTCTGTAGGGGTCTGTAGGTTTCCGTAGGCACCTACAGTGTTCTGTAGGAGCCCATAGGGTTTTAGTGAGGTTCCGTTGTGTTGCTAAGGGTCTTGTAGAGTGCTGTCGGGTCCTGGAGTATTCTGTAGGGTTCCAGAGGGCCTCGTAGGGTTCCGTCGAAATCTGTAGGGTTCCCTAGGGGCCCATAGAGTCCCGTAGATTGCCGTAGGGACCTGTAGGGTTGTGTAAGTGCTCGCAGGGGTTGGTAGGAGCTTGTAGGGTGCCATAAGTTTCCAGAGGGTTGTGTAGGGTTCCGTAGGGGCCTGTGGTGTTCCCTAAGGGCCTGTAGAGTCTCGTACGGTTCCGTAGGGGCCTGTGGTGTTCCCTAGGGGCCTGTAGAGTCTCGTACAGTTCCGTAGGGTCCTGTAGGTTTCCATAAGCGCCCGCAGAGGTCTGAAGGGGCCCGTACTGTTCCATAAGAATCCATAGGGCTCCGTAGAGCTTCGTAGGTTCCCTAGAGGCCTCTGGAGTACCGCAGGAGCCAGTAGTGTTCTGTAGGGGCCCGTAAGGTTCCTTCCATAGGAGCTGGCAGTGTTCCGTAGGGTCCTCTAGGGTTGAGTAAGTGCCCGCAGGAGTCTGTAGGAATCTGTGGGATTCTGTAAGGTTCTGCAGGGTTCCCTAGGGGCCCGTAGAGTTCCATAGTGGCTGGTAAAGTTCCCTAGGGCCCTGTACCGTTCCGTAACTGCCTGCAAGGGTCTTTAGGCTTCCGTAAGGGCTGGTAGGGTTCCATAAAGTTCCGTGGGTTCCTGCAGAGTTCTGCAAGTGCCCGCAAGGGCCAGTAGGGGCCCACAGTGTTTCTGCCAGGTTCCGTAGAGTTCCGTAGGGGCCATATTTTTCTGTAGTGACTGGTAGTGTTCTGTAGGGGTCTGTAGGTTTCCGTAGGCGCCTACAGTGTTCTGTAGGAGCCCATAGGGTTTTAGTGAGGTTCCGTTGTGTTGCTAAGGGTCTTGTAGAGTGCTGTCAGGTCCTGGAGTATTCTGTAGGGTTCCAGAGGGCCTCGTAGGGTTCCGTCGAAATCTGTAGGGTTCCCTAGGGGCCCGTAGAGTCCCGTAGATTTCCGTAGGGACCTGTAGGGTTATGTAAGTGCCCGCAGGGGTTGGTAGGAGCTTGTAGGGTGCCATATGTTTCCGGAGGGTTGTGTAGGGTTCCGTAGGGGCCTGTGGTGTTCCCTAGGGGCCTGTAGAGTCTCGTACAGTTCCGTAGGGTCCTGTAGGTTTCCATAAGCGCCCGCAGAGGTCTGAATGGGCTCGTACTGTTCCGTAAGGATCCATAGGGTTCCGTAGAGCTTCGTAGGTTCCCTAGAGGCCTCTGGAGTACGGCAGGAGCCAGTAGTGTTCCGTAGGGTCCTCTAGGGTTGAGTAAGTGCCCGCAGGAGTCTGTAGGAATCCGTGGGATTCTGTAAGGTTCTGGAGGGTTCTGCAGGGTTCCGTAGGGGCCCGTAGAGTTCCGTAGTGGCTGGTAAAGTTCCGTAGGGCCCTGTGGGGTTCTGTATGGACCTGTAGGGTTCCATAGGGGCCTGCAGTGTTCTGTAAGTGCCCGTAGGTGTCTGTACGGGTCTGTAGGGTTCCGTAGGCACCTACAGTGTTCTGTAGGAGCCCATAGGGTTTTAGTGAGGTTCCGTTGTGTTGCTAAGGGTCTTGTAGAGTGCTGTCGGGTCCTGGAGTATTCTGTAGGGTTCCAGAGGGGCTCGTAGGGTTCCGTCGAAATCTGTAGGGTTCCCTAGGGGCCCATAGAGTCCCGTAGATTGCCGTAGGGACCTGTAGGGTTGTGTAAGTGCTCGCAGGGGTTGGTAGGAGCTTGTAGGGTGCCATAAGTTTCCAGAGGGTTGTGTAGGGTTCCGTAGGGGCCTGTGGTGTTCCCTAGGGGCCTGTAGAGTCTCGTACAGTTCCGTAGGGTCCTGTAGGTTTCCATAAGCGCCCGCAGAGGTCTGAAGGGGCCCATACTGTTCCGTAAGGATCCATAGGGTTCCGTAGAGCTTCGTAGGTTCCCTAGAGGCCTCTGGAGTACCGCAGGAGCTGGCAGTGTTCCGTAGGGTCCTCTAGGGTTGAGTAAGTGCCCGCAGGAGTCTGTAGGAATCCGTGGGATTCTGTAAGGTTCTGGAGGGTTCTGCAGGGTTCCGTAGGGGCCCGTAGAGTTCCATAGTTGCTGGTAAAGTTCCCTAGGGCCCTGTACCGTTCCGTAACTGCCTGCAAGGGTCTTTAGGCTTCCGTAGGGGCTGGCAGGGTTCCATAAAGTTCCGTGGGTTCCTGCAGAGTTCTGCAAGTGCCCGCAAGGGCCTGTAGGGGCCCACAGTGTTTCTGCCAGGTTCCGTAGAGTTCCGTAGGGGCCATATTTTTCTGTAGTGACTGGTAGTGTTCTGTAGGGGTCTGTAGGTTTCGTAGGCACCTACAGTGTTCTGTAGGAGCCCATAGGGTTTTAGTGAGGTTCCGTTGTGTTGCTAAGGGTCTTGTAGAGTGCTGTCGGGTCCTGGAGTATTCTGTAGGGTTCCAGAGGGCCTCGTAGGGTTCTGTCGAAATCTGTAGGGTTCCCTAGGGGCCCGTAGAGTCCCGTAGATTGCCGTAGGGACCTGTAGGGTTATGTAAGTGCCCGCAGGGGTTGGTAGGAGCTTGTAGGGTGCCATAAGTTTCCGGAGGGTTGTGTAGGGTTCCGTAGGGGCCTGTGGTGTTCCCTAAGGGCCTGTAGAGTCTCGTACGGTTCCGTAGGGGCCTGTGGTGTTCCCTAGGGGCCTGTAGAGTCTCGTACAGTTCCGTAGGGTCCTGTAGGTTTCCATAAGCGCCCGCAGAGGTCTGAAGGGGCCCGTACTGTTCCATAAGAATCCATAGGGCTCCGTAGAGCTTCGTAGGTTCCCTAGAGGCCTCTGGAGTACCGCAGGAGCCAGTAGTGTTCTGTAGGGGCCCGTAAGGTTCCTTCCATAGGAGCTGGCAGTGTTCCGTAGGGTCCTCTAGGGTTGAGTAAGTGCCCGCAGGAGTCTGTAGGAATCCGTGGGATTCTGTAAGGTTCTGCAGGGTTCCCTAGGGGCCCGTAGAGTTCCATAGTGGCTGGTAAAGTTCCCTAGGGCCCTGTACCGTTCCGTAACTGCCTGCAATGGTCTTTAGGCTTCCGTAAGGGCTGGTAGGGTTCCATAAAGTTCCGTGGGTTCCTGCAGAGTTCTGCAAGTGCCCGCAAGGGCCAGTAGGGGCCCACAGTGTTTCTGCCAGGTTCCGTAGAGTTCCGTAGGGGCCATATTTTTCTGTAGTGACTGGTAGTGTTCTGTAGGGGTCTGTAGGTTTCCGTAGGCGCCTACAGTGTTCTGTAGGAGCCCATAGGGTTTTAGTGAGGTTCCGTTGTGTTGCTAAGGGTCTTGTAGAGTGCTGTCAGGTCCTGGAGTATTCTGTAGGGTTCCAGAGGGCCTCGTAGGGTTCCGTCGAAATCTGTAGGGTTCCCTAGGGGCCCGTAGAGTCCCGTAGATTTCCGTAGGGACCTGTAGGGTTATGTAAGTGCCCGCAGGGGTTGGTAGGAGCTTGTAGGGTGCCATATGTTTCCGGAGGGTTGTGTAGGGTTCCGTAGGGGCCTGTGGTGTTCCCTAGGGGCCTGTAGAGTCTCGTACAGTTCCGTAGGGTCCTGTAGGTTTCCATAAGCGCCCGCAGAGGTCTGAATGGGCTCGTACTGTTCCGTAAGGATCCATAGGGTTCCATAGAGCTTCGTAGGTTCCCTAGAGGCCTCTGGAGTACGGCAGGAGCCAGTAGTGTTCCGTAGGGTCCTCTAGGGTTGAGTAAGTGCCCGCAGGAGTCTGTAGGAATCCGTGGGATTCTGTAAGGTTCTGGAGGGTTCTGCAGGGTTCCGTAGGGGCCCGTAGAGTTCCGTAGTGGCTGGTAAAGTTCCGTAGGGCCCTGTGGGGTTCTGTATGGACCTGTAGGGTTCCATAGGGGCCTGCAGTGTTCTGTAAGTGCCCGTAGGTGTCTGTACGGGTCTGTAGGGTTCCGTAGGCACCTACAGTGTTCTGTAGGAGCCCATAGGGTTTTAGTGAGGTTCCGTTGCGTTGCTAAGGGTCTTGTAGAGTGCTGTCGGGTCCTGGAGTATTCTGTAGGGTTCCAGAGGGGCTCGTAGGGTTCCGTCGAAATCTGTAGGGTTCCCTAGGGGCCCATAGAGTCCCGTAGATTGCCGTAGGGACCTGTAGGGTTGTGTAAGTGCTCGCAGGGGTTGGTAGGAGCTTGTAGGGTGCCATAAGTTTCCAGAGGGTTGTGTAGGGTTCCGTAGGGGCCTGTGGTGTTCCCTAAGGGCCTGTAGAGTCTCGTACGGTTCCGTAGGGTCCTGTAGGTTTCCATAAGCGCCCGCAGAGGTCTGAAGGGGCCCGTACTGTTCCATAAGAATCCATAGGGCTCCGTAGAGCTTCGTAGGTTCCCTAGAGGCCTCTGGAGTACCGCAGGAGCCAGTAGTGTTCTGTAGGGGCCCGTAAGGTTCCTTCCATAGGAGCTGGCAGTGTTCCGTAGGGTCCTCTAGGGTTGAGTAAGTGCCCGCAGGAGTCTGTAGGAATCCGTGGGATTCTGTAAGGTTCTGCAGGGTTCCCTAGGGGCCCGTAGAGTTCCATAGTGGCTGGTAAAGTTCCCTAGGGCCCTGTACCGTTCCGTAACTGCCTGCAATGGTCTTTAGGCTTCCGTAAGGGCTGGTAGGGTTCCATAAAGTTCCGTGGGTTCCTGCAGAGTTCTGCAAGTGCCCGCAAGGGCCAGTAGGGGCCCACAGTGTTTCTGCCAGGTTCCGTAGAGTTCCGTAGGGGCCATATTTTTCTGTAGTGACTGGTAGTGTTCTGTAGGGGTCTGTAGGTTTCCGTAGGCGCCTACAGTGTTCTGTAGGAGCCCATAGGGTTTTAGTGAGGTTCCGTTGTGTTGCTAAGGGTCTTGTAGAGTGCTGTCAGGTCCTGGAGTATTCTGTAGGGTTCCAGAGGGCCTCGTAGGGTTCCGTCGAAATCTGTAGGGTTCCCTAGGGGCCCGTAGAGTCCCGTAGATTTCCGTAGGGACCTGTAGGGTTGTGTAAGTGCCCGCAGGGGTTGGTAGGAGCTTGTAGGGTGCCATATGTTTCCGGAGGGTTGTGTAGGGTTCCGTAGGGGCCTGTGGTGTTCCCTAGGGGCCTGTAGAGTCTCGTACAGTTCCGTAGGGTCCTGTAGGTTTCCATAAGCGCCCGCAGAGGTCTGAATGGGCTCGTACTGTTCCGTAAGGATCCATAGGGTTCCGTAGAGCTTCGTAGGTTCCCTAGAGGCCTCTGGAGTACCGCAGGAGCCAGTAGTGTTCCGTAGGGTCCTCTAGGGTTGAGTAAGTGCCCGCAGGAGTCTGTAGGAATCCGTGGGATTCTGTAAGGTTCTGGAGGGTTCTGCAGGGTTCCGTAGGGGCCCGTAGAGTTCCGTAGTGGCTGGTAAAGTTCCGTAGGGCCCTGTGGGGTTCTGTATGGACCTGTAGGGTTCCATAGGGGCCTGCAGTGTTCTGTAAGTGCCCGTAGGTGTCTGTACGGGTCTGTAGGGTTCCGTAGGCACCTACAGTGTTCTGTAGGAGCCCATAGGGTTTTAGTGAGGTTCCGTTGTGTTGCTAAGGGTCTTGTAGAGTGCTGTCGGGTCCTGGAGTATTCTGTAGGGTTCCAGAGGGGCTCGTAGGGTTCCGTCGAAATCTGTAGGGTTCCCTAGGGGCCCATAGAGTCCCGTAGATTGCCGTAGGGACCTGTAGGGTTGTGTAAGTGCTTGCAGGGGTTGGTAGGAGCTTGTAGGGTGCCATAAGTTTCCAGAGGGTTGTGTAGGGTTCCGTAGGGGCCTGTGGTGTTCCCTAAGGGCCTGTAGAGTCTCGTACGGTTCCGTAGGGGCCTGTGGTGTTCCCTAGGGGCCTGTAGAGTCTCGTACAGTTCCGTAGGGTCCTGTAGGTTTCCATAAGCGCCCGCAGAGGTCTGAAGGGGCCCGTACTGTTCCGTAAGAATCCATAGGGCTCCGTAGAGCTTCGTAGGTTCCCTAGAGGCCTCTGGAGTACCGCAGGAGCCAGTAGTGTTCTGTAGGGGCCCGTAAGGTTCCTTCCATAGGAGCTGGCAGTGTTCCGTAGGGTCCTCTAGGGTTGAGTAAGTGCCCGCAGGAGTCTGTAGGAATCCGTGGGATTCTGTAAGGTTCTGCAGGGTTCCCTAGGGGCCCGTAGAGTTCCATAGTGGCTGGTAAAGTTCCCTAGGGCCCTGTACCGTTCCGTAACTGCCTGCAAGGGTCTTTAGGCTTCCGTAAGGGCTGGTAGGGTTCCATAAAGTTCCGTGGGTTCCTGCAGAGTTCTGCAAGTGCCCGCAAGGGCCAGTAGGGGCCCACAGTGTTTCTGCCAGGTTCCGTAGAGTTCCGTAGGGGCCATATTTTTCTGTAGTGACTGGTAGTGTTCTGTAGGGGTCTGTAGGTTTCCGTAGGCGCCTACAGTGTTCTGTAGGAGCCCATAGGGTTTTAATGAGGTTCCGTTGTGTTGCTAAGGGTCTTGTAGAGTGCTGTCGGGTCCTGGAGTATTCTGTAGGGTTCCAGAGGGCCTCGTAGGGTTCCGTCGAAATCTGTAGTGTTCCCTAGGGGCCCGTAGAGTCCTGTAGATTTCCGTAGGGACCTGTAGGGTTATGTAAGTGCCCGCAGGGGTTGGTAGGAGCTTGTAGGGTGCCATATGTTTCCGGAGGGTTGTGTAGGGTTCCGTAGGGGCCTGTGGTGTTCCCTAAGGGCCTGTAGAGTCTCGTACAGTTCCGTAGGGTCCTGTAGGTTTCCATAAGCGCCCGCAGAGGTCTGAATGGGCTCGTACTGTTCCGTAAGGATCCATAGGGTTCCGTAGAGCTTCGTAGGTTCCCTAGAGGCCTCTGGAGTACCGCAGGAGCCAGTAGTGTTCCGTAGGGTCCTCTAGGGTTGAGTAAGTGCCCGCAGGAGTCTCTAGGAATCCGTGGGATTCTGTAAGGTTCTGGAGGGTTCTGCAGGGTTCCGTAGGGGCCCGTAGAGTTCCGTAGTGGCTGGTAAAGTTCCGTAGGGCCCTGTGGGGTTCTGTATGGACCTGTAGGGTTCCATAGGGGCCTGCAGTGTTCTGTAAGTGCCCGTAGGTGTCTGTACGGGTCTGTAGGGTTCCGTAGGCACCTACAGTGTTCTGTAGGAGCCCATAGGGTTTTAGTGAGGTTCCGTTGTGTTGCTAAGGGTCTTGTAGAGTGCTGTCAGGTCCTGGAGTATTCTGTAGGGTTCCAGAGGGCCTCGTAGGGTTCCGTCGAAATCTGTAGGGTTCCCTAGGGGCCCGTAGAGTCCCGTAGATTTCCGTAGGGACCTGTAGGGTTATGTAAGTGCCCGCAGGGGTTGGTAGGAGCTTGTAGGGTGCCATATGTTTCCGGAGGGTTGTGTAGGGTTCCGTAGGGGCCTGTGGTGTTCCCTAGGGGCCTGTAGAGTCTCGTACAGTTCCGTAGGGTCCTGTAGGTTTCCATAAGCGCCCGCAGAGGTCTGAATGGGCTCGTACTGTTCCGTAAGGATCCATAGGGTTCCGTAGAGCTTCGTAGGTTCCCTAGAGGCCTCTGGAGTACGGCAGGAGCCAGTAGTGTTCCGTAGGGTCCTCTAGGGTTGAGTAAGTGCCCGCAGGAGTCTGTAGGAATCCGTGGGATTCTGTAAGGTTCTGGAGGGTTCTGCAGGGTTCCGTAGGGGCCCGTAGAGTTCCGTAGTGGCTGGTAAAGTTCCGTAGGGCCCTGTGGGGTTCTGTATGGACCTGTAGGGTTCCATAGGGGCCTGCAGTGTTCTGTAAGTGCCCGTAGGTGTCTGTACGGGTCTGTAGGGTTCCGTAGGCACCTACAGTGTTCTGTAGGAGCCCATAGGGTTTTAGTGAGGTTCCGTTGCGTTGCTAAGGGTCTTGTAGAGTGCTGTCGGGTCCTGGAGTATTCTGTAGGGTTCCAGAGGGGCTCGTAGGGTTCCGTCGAAATCTGTAGGGTTCCCTAGGGGCCCATAGAGTCCCGTAGATTGCCGTAGGGACCTGTAGGGTTGTGTAAGTGCTCGCAGGGGTTGGTAGGAGCTTGTAGGGTGCCATAAGTTTCCAGAGGGTTGTGTAGGGTTCCGTAGGGGCCTGTGGTGTTCCCTAGGGGCCTGTAGAGTCTCGTACAGTTCCGTAGGGTCCTGTAGGTTTCCATAAGCGCCCGCAGAGGTCTGAAGGGGCCCATACTGTTCCGTAAGGATCCATAGGGTTCCGTAGAGCTTCGTAGGTTCCCTAGAGGCCTCTGGAGTACCGCAGGAGCTGGCAGTGTTCCGTAGGGTCCTCTAGGGTTGAGTAAGTGCCCGCAGGAGTCTGTAGGAATCCGTGGGATTCTGTAAGGTTCTGGAGGGTTCTGCAGGGTTCCGTAGGGGCCCGTAGAGTTCCATAGTTGCTGGTAAAGTTCCCTAGGGCCCTGTACCGTTCCGTAACTGCCTGCAAGGGTCTTTAGGCTTCCATAGGGGCTGGCAGGGTTCCATAAAGTTCCGTGGGTTCCTGCAGAGTTCTGCAAGTGCCCGCAAGGGCCTGTAGGGGCCCACAGTGTTTCTGCCAGGTTCCGTAGGGGCCATATTTTTCTGTAGTGGCTGGTAGTATTCTGTAGGGGTCTGTAGGTTTCCGTAGGCACCTACAGTGTTCTGTAGGAGCCCATAGGGTTTTAGTGAGGTTCCGTTGTGTTGCTAAGGGTCTTGTAGAGTGCTGTCGGGTCCTGGAGTATTCTGTAGGGTTCCAGAGGGGCTCGTAGGGTTCCGTCGAAATCTGTAGGGTTCCCTAGGGGCCCATAGAGTCCCGTAGATTGCCGTAGGGACCTGTAGGGTTGTGTAAGTGCTCGCAGGGGTTGGTAGGAGCTTGTAGGGTGCCATAAGTTTCCAGAGGGTTGTGTAGGGTTCCGTAGGGGCCTGTGGTGTTCCCTAAGGGCCTGTAGAGTCTCGTACAGTTCCGTAGGGTCCTGTAGGTTTCCATAAGCGCCCGCAGAGGTCTGAAGGGGCCCGTACTGTTCCATAAGAATCCATAGGGCTCCGTAGAGCTTCGTAGGTTCCCTAGAGGCCTCTGGAGTACCGCAGGAGCCAGTAGTGTTCTGTAGGGGCCCGTAAGGTTCCTTCCATAGGAGCTGGCAGTGTTCCGTAGGGTCCTCTAGGGTTGAGTAAGTGCCCGCAGGAGTCTGTAGGAATCCGTGGGATTCTGTAAGGTTCTGCAGGGTTCCCTAGGGGCCCGTAGAGTTCCATAGTGGCTGGTAAAGTTCCCTAGGGCCCTGTACCGTTCCGTAACTGCCTGCAATGGTCTTTAGGCTTCCGTAAGGGCTGGTAGGGTTCCATAAAGTTCCGTGGGTTCCTGCAGAGTTCTGCAAGTGCCCGCAAGGGCCAGTAGGGGCCCACAGTGTTTCTGCCAGGTTCCGTAGAGTTCCGTAGGGTCTATATTTTTCTGTAGTGACTGGTAGTGTTCTGTAGGGGTCTGTAGGTTTCCGTAGGCGCCTACAGTGTTCTGTAGGAGCCCATAGGGTTTTAGTGAGGTTCCGTTGTGTTGCTAAGGGTCTTGTAGAGTGCTGTCAGGTCCTGGAGTATTCTGTAGGGTTCCAGAGGGCCTCGTAGGGTTCCGTCGAAATCTGTAGGGTTCCCTAGGGGCCCGTAGAGTCCCGTAGATTTCCGTAGGGACCTGTAGGGTTATGTAAGTGCCCGCAGGGGTTGGTAGGAGCTTGTAGGGTGCCATATGTTTCCGGAGGGTTGTGTAGGGTTCCGTAGGGGCCTGTGGTGTTCCCTAGGGGCCTGTAGAGTCTCGTACAGTTCCGTAGGGTCCTGTAGGTTTCCATAAGCGCCCGCAGAGGTCTGAATGGGCTCGTACTGTTCCGTAAGGATCCATAGGGTTCCGTAGAGCTTCGTAGGTTCCCTAGAGGCCTCTGGAGTACCGCAGGAGCCAGTAGTGTTCCGTAGGGTCCTCTAGGGTTGAGTAAGTGCCCGCAGGAGTCTGTAGGAATCCGTGGGATTCTGTAAGGTTCTGGAGGGTTCTGCAGGGTTCCGTAGGGGCCCGTAGAGTTCCGTAGTGGCTGGTAAAGTTCCGTAGGGCCCTGTGGGGTTCTGTATGGACCTGTAGGGTTCCATAGGGGCCTGCAGTGTTCTGTAAGTGCCCGTAGGTGTCTGTACGGGTCTGTAGGGTTCCGTAGGCACCTACAGTGTTCTGTAGGAGCCCATAGGGTTTTAGTGAGGTTCCGTTGTGTTGCTAAGGGTCTTGTAGAGTGCTGTCGGGTCCTGGAGTATTCTGTAGGGTTCCAGAGGGGCTCGTAGGGTTCCGTCGAAATCTGTAGGGTTCCCTAGGGGCCCATAGAGTCCCGTAGATTGCCGTAGGGACCTGTAGGGTTGTGTAAGTGCTTGCAGGGGTTGGTAGGAGCTTGTAGGGTGCCATAAGTTTCCAGAGGGTTGTGTAGGGTTCCGTAGGGGCCTGTGGTGTTCCCTAGGGGCCTGTAGAGTCTCGTACAGTTCCGTAGGGTCCTGTAGGTTTCCATAAGCGCCCGCAGAGGTCTGAAGGGGCCCATACTGTTCCGTAAGGATCCATAGGGTTCCGTAGAGCTTCGTAGGTTCCCTAGAGGCCTCTGGAGTACCGCAGGAGCTGGCAGTGTTCCATAGGGTCCTCTAGGGTTGAGTAAGTGCCCGCAGGAGTCTGTAGGAATCCGTGGGATTCTGTAAGGTTCTGGAGGGTTCTGCAGGGTTCCGTAGGGGCCCGTAGAGTTCCATAGTGGTTGGTAAAGTTCCCTAGGGCCCTGTACCGTTCCGTAACTGCCTGCAAGGGTCTTTAGGCTTCCGTAGGGGCTGGCAGGGTTCCATAAAGTTCCGTGGGTTCCTGCAGAGTTCTGCAAGTGCCCGCAAGGGCCTGTAGGGGCCCACAGTGTTTCTGCCAGGTTCCGTAGGGGCCATATTTTTCTGTAGTGGCTGGTAGTATTCTGTAGGGGTCTGTAGGTTTCGTAGGCACCTACAGTGTTCTGTAGGAGCCCATAGGGTTTTAGTGAGGTTCCGTTGTGTTGCTAAGGGTCTTGTAGAGTGCTGTCGGGTCCTGGAGTATTCTGTAGGGTTCCAGAGGGGCTCGTAGGGTTCCGTCGAAATCTGTAGGGTTCCCTAGGGGCCCATAGAGTCCCGTAGATTGCCGTAGGGACCTGTAGGGTTGTGTAAGTGCTCACAGGGGTTGGTAGGAGCTTGTAGGGTGCCATAAGTTTCCAGAGGGTTGTGTAGGGTTCCGTAGGGGCCTGTGGTGTTCCCTAAGGGCCTGTAGAGTCTCGTACGGTTCCGTAGGGGCCTGTGGTGTTCCCTAGGGGCCTGTAGAGTCTCGTACAGTTCCGTAGGGTCCTGTAGGTTTCCATAAGCGCCCGCAGAGGTCTGAAGGGGCCCGTACTGTTCCGTAAGAATCCATAGGGCTCCGTAGAGCTTCGTAGGTTCCCTAGAGGCCTCTGGAGTACCGCAGGAGCCAGTAGTGTTCTGTAGGGGCCCGTAAGGTTCCTTCCATAGGAGCTGGCAGTGTTCCGTAGGGTCCTCTAGGGTTGAGTAAGTGCCCGCAGGAGTCTGTAGGAATCCGTGGGATTCTGTAAGGTTCTGCAGGGTTCCCTAGGGGCCCGTAGAGTTCCATAGTGGCTGGTAAAGTTCCCTAGGGCCCTGTACCGTTCCGTAACTGCCTGCAATGGTCTTTAGGCTTCCGTAAGGGCTGGTAGGGTTCCATAAAGTTCCGTGGGTTCCTGCAGAGTTCTGCAAGTGCCCGCAAGGGTCAGTAGGGGCCCACAGTGTTTCTGCCAGGTTCCGTAGAGTTCCGTAGGGGCCATATTTTTCTGTAGTGACTGGTAGTGTTCTGTAGGGGTCTGTAGGTTTCCGTAGGCGCCTACAGTGTTCTGTAGGAGCCCATAGGGTTTTAGTGAGGTTCCGTTGTGTTGCTAAGGGTCTTGTAGAGTGCTGTCAGGTCCTGGAGTATTCTGTAGGGTTCCAGAGGGCCTCGTAGGGTTCCGTCGAAATCTGTAGGGTTCCCTAGGGGCCCGTAGAGTCCCGTAGATTTCCGTAGGGACCTGTAGGGTTATGTAAGTGCCCGCAGGGGTTGGTAGGAGCTTGTAGGGTGCCATATGTTTCCGGAGGGTTGTGTAGGGTTCCGTAGGGGCCTGTGGTGTTCCCTAAGGGCCTGTAGAGTCTCGTACAGTTCCGTAGGGTCCTGTAGGTTTCCATAAGCGCCCGCAGAGGTCTGAAGGGGCCCATACTGTTCCGTAAGGATCCATAGGGTTCCGTAGAGCTTCGTAGGTTCCCTAGAGGCCTCTGGAGTACCGCAGGAGCCAGTAGTGTTCCGTAGGGTCCTCTAGGGTTGAGTAAGTGCCCGCAGGAGTCTGTAGGAATCCGTGGGATTCTGTAAGGTTCTGGAGGGTTCTGCAGGGTTCCGTAGGGGCCCGTAGAGTTCCGTAGTGGCTGGTAAAGTTCCGTAGGGCCCTGTGGGGTTCTGTATGGACCTGTAGGGTTCCATAGGGGCCTGCAGTGTTCTGTAAGTGCCCGTAGGTGTCTGTACGGGTCTGTAGGGTTCCGTAGGCACCTACAGTGTTCTGTAGGAGCCCATAGGGTTTTAGTGAGGTTCCGTTGTGTTGCTAAGGGTCTTGTAGAGTGCTGTCGCTTCCTGGAGTATTCTGTAGGGTTCCAGAGGGCCTCGTAGGGTTCCGTCGAAATCTGTAGGGTTCCCTAGGGGCCCATAGAGTCCCGTAGATTGCCGTAGGGACCTGTAGGGTTGTGTAAGTGCTCGCAGGGGTTGGTAGGAGCTTGTAGGGTGCCATAAGTTTCCAGAGGGTTGTGTAGGGTTCCGTAGGGGCCTGTGGTGTTCCCTAGGGGCCTGTAGAGTCTCGTACAGTTCCGTAGGGTCCTGTAGGTTTCCATAAGCGCCCGCAGAGGTCTGAAGGGGCCCATACTGTTCCGTAAGGATCCATAGGGTTCCGTAGAGCTTCGTAGGTTCCCTAGAAGCCTCTGGAGTACCGCAGGAGCTGGCAGTGTTCCATAGGGTCCTCTAGGGTTGAGTAAGTGCCCGCAGGAGTCTGTAGGAATCCGTGGGATTCTGTAAGGTTCTGGAGGGTTCTGCAGGGTTCCGTAGGGGCCCGTAGAGTTCCGTAGTGGCTGGTAAAGTTCCCTAGGGCCCTGTACCGTTCCGTAACTGCCTGCAAGGGTCTTTAGGCTTCCGTAGGGGCTGGCAGGGTTCCATAAAGTTCCGTGGGTTCCTGCAGAGTTCTGCAAGTGCCCGCAAGGGCCAGTAGGGGCCCACAGTGTTTCTGCCAGGTTCCGTAGAGTTCCGTAGGGGCCATATTTTTCTGTAGTGACTGGTAGTGTTCTGTAGGGGTCTGTAGGTTTCCGTAGGCGCCTACAGTGTTCTGTAGGAGCCCATAGGGTTTTAGTGAGGTTCCGTTGTGTTGCTAAGGGTCTTGTAGAGTGCTGTCGGGTCCTGGAGTATTCTGTAGGGTTCCAGAGGGGCTCGTAGGGTTCCGTCGAAATCTGTAGGGTTCCCTAGGGGCCCGTAGAGTCCCGTAGATTTCCGTAGGGACCTGTAGGGTTATGTAAGTGCCCGCAGGGGTTGGTAGGAGCTTGTAGGGTGCCATATGTTTCCGGAGGGTTGTGTAGGGTTCCGTAGGGGCCTGTGGTGTTCCCTTAGGGCCTGTAGAGTCTCGTACGGTTCCGTAGGGGCCTGTGGTGTTCCCTAGGGGCCTGTAGAGTCTCGTACAGTTCCGTAGGGTCCTGTAGGTTTCCATAAGCGCCCGCAGAGGTCTGAAGGGGCCCGTACTGTTCCGTAAGAATCCATAGGGCTCCGTAGAGCTTCGTAGGTTCCCTAGAGGCCTCTGGAGTACCGCAGGAGCCAGTAGTGTTCTGTAGGGGCCCGTAAGGTTCCTTCCATAGGAGCTGGCAGTGTTCCGTAGGGTCCTCTAGGGTTGAGTAAGTGCCCGCAGGAGTCTGTAGGAATCCGTGGGATTCTGTAAGGTTCTGCAGGGTTCCCTAGGGGCCCGTAGAGTTCCATAGTGGCTGGTAAAGTTCCCTAGGGCCCTGTGGGGTTCTGTATGGACCTGTAGGGTTCCGTAGGGGCCTGCAGTGTTCTGTAAGTGCCCGTAGGTGTCTGTACGGGTCTGTAGGGTTCCGTAGGCACCTGCAGTGTTCTGTAGGAGCCCATAGGGTTTTAGTGAGGTTCCGTTGTGTTGCTAAGGGTCTTGTAGAGTGCTGTCGGGTCCTGGAGTATTCTGTAGGGTTCCAGAGGGGCTGGTATGGTTCCGTTGAAATCTGTAGGGTTCCCTAGGGGCCCATAGAGTCCCATAGATTTCCGTAGGGGCCTGTAGGTTTGTGTAAGTGCCCGCAGGGGTTGGTAGGAGCTTGTAGGGTGCCATATGTTTCCGGAGGGTTGTGTAGGGTTCCGTAGGGGCCTGTGGTGTTCCCTAGGGGCCTGTAGAGTCTCGTACGGTTCCGTAGGGGCCTGTGGTGTTCCCTAGGGGCCTGTAGAGTCTCGTACAGTTCCGTAGGGTCCTGTAGGTTTCCATAAGCGCCTGCAGAGGTCTGAAGGGGCCCGTACTGTTCCGTAAGAATCCATAGGGCTCCATAGAGCTTCGTAGGTTCCCTAGAGGCCTCTGGAGTACCGCAGGAGCCAGTAGTGTTCTGTAGGGGCCCCTAGGGTTCCTTCCATAGGAGCTGGCAGTGTTCCGTAGGGTCCTCTAGGGTTGAGTAAGTGCCCGCAGGAGTCTGTAGGAATCCGTGGGATTCTGTAAGGTTCTGCAGGGTTCCGTAGGGGCCCGTAGAGTTCCGTAGTGGCTGGTAAAGTTCCCTAGGGCCCTGTACCGTTCCGTAACTGCCTGCAATGGTCTTTAGGCTTCCGTAAGGGCTGGTAGGGTTCCATAAAGTTCCGTGGGTTCCTGCAGAGTTCTGCAAGTGCCCGCAAGGGCCAGTAGGGGCCCACAGTGTTTCTGCCAGGTTCCGTAGAGTTCCGTAGGGGCCATATTTTTCTGTAGTGACTGGTAGTGTTCTGTAGGGGTCTGTAGGTTTCCGTAGGCGCCTACAGTGTTCTGTAGGAGCCCATAGGGTTTTAATGAGGTTCCGTTGTGTTGCTAAGGGTCTTGTAGAGTGCTGTCGGGTCCTGGAGTATTCTGTAGGGTTCCAGAGGGCCTCGTAGGGTTCCGTCGAAATCTGTAGGGTTCCCTAGGGGCCCGTAGAGTCCCGTAGATTTCCGTAGGGACCTGTAGGGTTATGTAAGTGCCCGCAGGGGTTGGTAGGAGCTTGTAGGGTGCCATATGTTTCCGGAGGGTTGTGTAGGGTTCCGTAGGGGCCTGTGGTGTTCCCTAGGGGCCTGTAGAGTCTCGTACAGTTTCGGTAGGGTCCTGTAGGTTTCCATAAGCGCCCGCAGAGGTCTGAAGGGGCCCGAACTGTTCCGTAAGGATCCATAGGGTTCCGTAGAGCTTCGTAGGTTCCCTAGAGGCCTCTGGAGTACCGCAGGAGCCAGTAGTGTTCCGTAGGGTCCTCTAGGGTTGAGTAAGTGCCCGCAGGAGTCTGTAGGAATCCGTGGGATTCTGTAAGGTTCTGGAGGGTTCTGCAGGGTTCCGTAGGGGCCCGTAGAGTTCCGTAGTGGCTGGTAAAGTTCCGTAGGGCCCTGTGGGGTTCTGTATGGACCTGTAGGGTTCCATAGGGGCCTGCAGTGTTCTGTAAGTGCCCGTAGGTGTCTGTACGGGTCTGTAGGGTTCCGTAGGCACCTACAGTGTTCTGTAGGAGCCCATAGGGTTTTAGTGAGGTTCCGTTGTGTTGCTAAGGGTCTTGTAGAGTGCTGTCGGGTCCTGGAGTATTCTGTAGGGTTCCAGAGGGGCTCGTAGGGTTCCGTCGAAATCTGTAGGGTTCCCTAGGGGCCCATAGAGTCCCGTAGATTGCCGTAGGGACCTGTAGGGTTGTGTAAGTGCTTGCAGGGGTTGGTAGGAGCTTGTAGGGTGCCATAAGTTTCCAGAGGGTTGTGTAGGGTTCCGTAGGGGCCTGTGGTGTTCCCTAGGGGCCTGTAGAGTCTCGTACAGTTCCGTAGGGTCCTGTAGGTTTCCATAAGCGCCCGCAGAGGTCTGAAGGGGCCCATACTGTTCCGTAAGGATCCATAGGGTTCCGTAGAGCTTCGTAGGTTCCCTAGAGGCCTCTGGAGTACCGCAGGAGCTGGCAGTGTTCCATAGGGTCCTCTAGGGTTGAGTAAGTGCCCGCAGGAGTCTGTAGGAATCCGTGGGATTCTGTAAGGTTCTGGAGGGTTCTGCAGGGTTCCGTAGGGGCCCGTAGAGTTCCATAGTGGTTGGTAAAGTTCCCTAGGGCCCTGTACCGTTCCGTAACTGCCTGCAAGGGTCTTTAGGCTTCCGTAGGGGCTGGCAGGGTTCCATAAAGTTCCGTGGGTTCCTGCAGAGTTCTGCAAGTGCCCGCAAGGGCCTGTAGGGGCCCACAGTGTTTCTGCCAGGTTCCGTAGGGGCCATATTTTTCTGTAGTGGCTGGTAGTATTCTGTAGGGGTCTGTAGGTTTCGTAGGCACCTACAGTGTTCTGTAGGAGCCCATAGGGTTTTAGTGAGGTTCCGTTGTGTTGCTAAGGGTCTTGTAGAGTGCTGTCGGGTCCTGGAGTATTCTGTAGGGTTCCAGAGGGGCTCGTAGGGTTCCGTCGAAATCTGTAGGGTTCCCTAGGGGCCCATAGAGTCCCGTAGATTGCCGTAGGGACCTGTAGGGTTGTGTAAGTGCTCACAGGGGTTGGTAGGAGCTTGTAGGGTGCCATAAGTTTCCAGAGGGTTGTGTAGGGTTCCGTAGGGGCCTGTGGTGTTCCCTAAGGGCCTGTAGAGTCTCGTACGGTTCCGTAGGGGCCTGTGGTGTTCCCTAGGGGCCTGTAGAGTCTCGTACAGTTCCGTAGGGTCCTGTAGGTTTCCATAAGCGCCCGCAGAGGTCTGAAGGGGCCCGTACTGTTCCGTAAGAATCCATAGGGCTCCGTAGAGCTTCGTAGGTTCCCTAGAGGCCTCTGGAGTACCGCAGGAGCCAGTAGTGTTCTGTAGGGGCCCGTAAGGTTCCTTCCATAGGAGCTGGCAGTGTTCCGTAGGGTCCTCTAGGGTTGAGTAAGTGCCCGCAGGAGTCTGTAGGAATCCGTGGGATTCTGTAAGGTTCTGCAGGGTTCCCTAGGGGCCCGTAGAGTTCCATAGTGGCTGGTAAAGTTCCCTAGGGCCCTGTACCGTTCCGTAACTGCCTGCAATGGTCTTTAGGCTTCCGTAAGGGCTGGTAGGGTTCCATAAAGTTCCGTGGGTTCCTGCAGAGTTCTGCAAGTGCCCGCAAGGGTCAGTAGGGGCCCACAGTGTTTCTGCCAGGTTCCGTAGAGTTCCGTAGGGGCCATATTTTTCTGTAGTGACTGGTAGTGTTCTGTAGGGGTCTGTAGGTTTCCGTAGGCGCCTACAGTGTTCTGTAGGAGCCCATAGGGTTTTAGTGAGGTTCCGTTGTGTTGCTAAGGGTCTTGTAGAGTGCTGTCAGGTCCTGGAGTATTCTGTAGGGTTCCAGAGGGCCTCGTAGGGTTCCGTCGAAATCTGTAGGGTTCCCTAGGGGCCCGTAGAGTCCCGTAGATTTCCGTAGGGACCTGTAGGGTTATGTAAGTGCCCGCAGGGGTTGGTAGGAGCTTGTAGGGTGCCATATGTTTCCGGAGGGTTGTGTAGGGTTCCGTAGGGGCCTGTGGTGTTCCCTAAGGGCCTGTAGAGTCTCGTACAGTTCCGTAGGGTCCTGTAGGTTTCCATAAGCGCCCGCAGAGGTCTGAAGGGGCCCATACTGTTCCGTAAGGATCCATAGGGTTCCGTAGAGCTTCGTAGGTTCCCTAGAGGCCTCTGGAGTACCGCAGGAGCCAGTAGTGTTCCGTAGGGTCCTCTAGGGTTGAGTAAGTGCCCGCAGGAGTCTGTAGGAATCCGTGGGATTCTGTAAGGTTCTGGAGGGTTCTGCAGGGTTCCGTAGGGGCCCGTAGAGTTCCGTAGTGGCTGGTAAAGTTCCGTAGGGCCCTGTGGGGTTCTGTATGGACCTGTAGGGTTCCATAGGGGCCTGCAGTGTTCTGTAAGTGCCCGTAGGTGTCTGTACGGGTCTGTAGGGTTCCGTAGGCACCTACAGTGTTCTGTAGGAGCCCATAGGGTTTTAGTGAGGTTCCGTTGTGTTGCTAAGGGTCTTGTAGAGTGCTGTCGCTTCCTGGAGTATTCTGTAGGGTTCCAGAGGGCCTCGTAGGGTTCCGTCGAAATCTGTAGGGTTCCCTAGGGGCCCATAGAGTCCCGTAGATTGCCGTAGGGACCTGTAGGGTTGTGTAAGTGCTCGCAGGGGTTGGTAGGAGCTTGTAGGGTGCCATAAGTTTCCAGAGGGTTGTGTAGGGTTCCGTAGGGGCCTGTGGTGTTCCCTAGGGGCCTGTAGAGTCTCGTACAGTTCCGTAGGGTCCTGTAGGTTTCCATAAGCGCCCGCAGAGGTCTGAAGGGGCCCATACTGTTCCGTAAGGATCCATAGGGTTCCGTAGAGCTTCGTAGGTTCCCTAGAAGCCTCTGGAGTACCGCAGGAGCTGGCAGTGTTCCATAGGGTCCTCTAGGGTTGAGTAAGTGCCCGCAGGAGTCTGTAGGAATCCGTGGGATTCTGTAAGGTTCTGGAGGGTTCTGCAGGGTTCCGTAGGGGCCCGTAGAGTTCCGTAGTGGCTGGTAAAGTTCCCTAGGGCCCTGTACCGTTCCGTAACTGCCTGCAAGGGTCTTTAGGCTTCCGTAGGGGCTGGCAGGGTTCCATAAAGTTCCGTGGGTTCCTGCAGAGTTCTGCAAGTGCCCGCAAGGGCCAGTAGGGGCCCACAGTGTTTCTGCCAGGTTCCGTAGAGTTCCGTAGGGGCCATATTTTTCTGTAGTGACTGGTAGTGTTCTGTAGGGGTCTGTAGGTTTCCGTAGGCGCCTACAGTGTTCTGTAGGAGCCCATAGGGTTTTAGTGAGGTTCCGTTGTGTTGCTAAGGGTCTTGTAGAGTGCTGTCGGGTCCTGGAGTATTCTGTAGGGTTCCAGAGGGGCTCGTAGGGTTCCGTCGAAATCTGTAGGGTTCCCTAGGGGCCCGTAGAGTCCCGTAGATTTCCGTAGGGACCTGTAGGGTTATGTAAGTGCCCGCAGGGGTTGGTAGGAGCTTGTAGGGTGCCATATGTTTCCGGAGGGTTGTGTAGGGTTCCGTAGGGGCCTGTGGTGTTCCCTTAGGGCCTGTAGAGTCTCGTACGGTTCCGTAGGGGCCTGTGGTGTTCCCTAGGGGCCTGTAGAGTCTCGTACAGTTCCGTAGGGTCCTGTAGGTTTCCATAAGCGCCCGCAGAGGTCTGAAGGGGCCCGTACTGTTCCGTAAGAATCCATAGGGCTCCGTAGAGCTTCGTAGGTTCCCTAGAGGCCTCTGGAGTACCGCAGGAGCCAGTAGTGTTCTGTAGGGGCCCGTAAGGTTCCTTCCATAGGAGCTGGCAGTGTTCCGTAGGGTCCTCTAGGGTTGAGTAAGTGCCCGCAGGAGTCTGTAGGAATCCGTGGGATTCTGTAAGGTTCTGCAGGGTTCCCTAGGGGCCCGTAGAGTTCCATAGTGGCTGGTAAAGTTCCCTAGGGCCCTGTGGGGTTCTGTATGGACCTGTAGGGTTCCGTAGGGGCCTGCAGTGTTCTGTAAGTGCCCGTAGGTGTCTGTACGGGTCTGTAGGGTTCCGTAGGCACCTGCAGTGTTCTGTAGGAGCCCATAGGGTTTTAGTGAGGTTCCGTTGTGTTGCTAAGGGTCTTGTAGAGTGCTGTCGGGTCCTGGAGTATTCTGTAGGGTTCCAGAGGGGCTGGTATGGTTCCGTTGAAATCTGTAGGGTTCCCTAGGGGCCCATAGAGTCCCATAGATTTCCGTAGGGGCCTGTAGGTTTGTGTAAGTGCCCGCAGGGGTTGGTAGGAGCTTGTAGGGTGCCATATGTTTCCGGAGGGTTGTGTAGGGTTCCGTAGGGGCCTGTGGTGTTCCCTAGGGGCCTGTAGAGTCTCGTACGGTTCCGTAGGGGCCTGTGGTGTTCCCTAGGGGCCTGTAGAGTCTCGTACAGTTCCGTAGGGTCCTGTAGGTTTCCATAAGCGCCTGCAGAGGTCTGAAGGGGCCCGTACTGTTCCGTAAGAATCCATAGGGCTCCATAGAGCTTCGTAGGTTCCCTAGAGGCCTCTGGAGTACCGCAGGAGCCAGTAGTGTTCTGTAGGGGCCCCTAGGGTTCCTTCCATAGGAGCTGGCAGTGTTCCGTAGGGTCCTCTAGGGTTGAGTAAGTGCCCGCAGGAGTCTGTAGGAATCCGTGGGATTCTGTAAGGTTCTGCAGGGTTCCGTAGGGGCCCGTAGAGTTCCGTAGTGGCTGGTAAAGTTCCCTAGGGCCCTGTACCGTTCCGTAACTGCCTGCAATGGTCTTTAGGCTTCCGTAAGGGCTGGTAGGGTTCCATAAAGTTCCGTGGGTTCCTGCAGAGTTCTGCAAGTGCCCGCAAGGGCCAGTAGGGGCCCACAGTGTTTCTGCCAGGTTCCGTAGAGTTCCGTAGGGGCCATATTTTTCTGTAGTGACTGGTAGTGTTCTGTAGGGGTCTGTAGGTTTCCGTAGGCGCCTACAGTGTTCTGTAGGAGCCCATAGGGTTTTAATGAGGTTCCGTTGTGTTGCTAAGGGTCTTGTAGAGTGCTGTCGGGTCCTGGAGTATTCTGTAGGGTTCCAGAGGGCCTCGTAGGGTTCCGTCGAAATCTGTAGGGTTCCCTAGGGGCCCGTAGAGTCCCGTAGATTTCCGTAGGGACCTGTAGGGTTATGTAAGTGCCCGCAGGGGTTGGTAGGAGCTTGTAGGGTGCCATATGTTTCCGGAGGGTTGTGTAGGGTTCCGTAGGGGCCTGTGGTGTTCCCTAGGGGCCTGTAGAGTCTCGTACAGTTCCGTAGGGTCCTGTAGGTTTCCATAAGCGCCCGCAGAGGTCTGAAGGGGCCCATACTGTTCCGTAAGGATCCATAGGGTTCCGTAGAGCTTCGTAGGTTCCCTAGAGGCCTCTGGAGTACCGCAGGAGCCAGTAGTGTTCCGTAGGGTCCTCTAGGGTTGAGTAAGTGCCCGCAGGAGTCTGTAGGAATCCGTGGGATTCTGTAAGGTTCTGGAGGGTTCTGCAGGGTTCCGTAGGGGCCCGTAGAGTTCCGTAGTGGCTGGTAAAGTTCCGTAGGGCCCTGTGGGGTTCTGTATGGACCTGTAGGGTTCCATAGGGGCCTGCAGTGTTCTGTAAGTGCCCGTAGGTGTCTGTACGGGTCTGTAGGGTTCCGTAGGCACCTACAGTGTTCTGTAGGAGCCCATAGGGTTTTAGTGAGGTTCCGTTGTGTTGCTAAGGGTCTTGTAGAGTGCTGTCGCTTCCTGGAGTATTCTGTAGGGTTCCAGAGGGCCTCGTAGGGTTCCGTCGAAATCTGTAGGGTTCCCTAGGGGCCCATAGAGTCCCGTAGATTGCCGTAGGGACCTGTAGGGTTGTGTAAGTGCTCGCAGGGGTTGGTAGGAGCTTGTAGGGTGCCATAAGTTTCCAGAGGGTTGTGTAGGGTTCCGTAGGGGCCTGTGGTGTTCCCTAGGGGCCTGTAGAGTCTCGTACAGTTCCGTAGGGTCCTGTAGGTTTCCATAAGCGCCCGCAGAGGTCTGAAGGGGCCCATACTGTTCCGTAAGGATCCATAGGGTTCCGTAGAGCTTCGTAGGTTCCCTAGAAGCCTCTGGAGTACCGCAGGAGCTGGCAGTGTTCCATAGGGTCCTCTAGGGTTGAGTAAGTGCCCGCAGGAGTCTGTAGGAATCCGTGGGATTCTGTAAGGTTCTGGAGGGTTCTGCAGGGTTCCGTAGGGGCCCGTAGAGTTCCGTAGTGGCTGGTAAAGTTCCCTAGGGCCCTGTACCGTTCCGTAACTGCCTGCAAGGGTCTTTAGGCTTCCGTAGGGGCTGGCAGGGTTCCATAAAGTTCCGTGGGTTCCTGCAGAGTTCTGCAAGTGCCCGCAAGGGCCAGTAGGGGCCCACAGTGTTTCTGCCAGGTTCCGTAGAGTTCCGTAGGGGCCATATTTTTCTGTAGTGACTGGTAGTGTTCTGTAGGGGTCTGTAGGTTTCCGTAGGCGCCTACAGTGTTCTGTAGGAGCCCATAGGGTTTTAGTGAGGTTCCGTTGTGTTGCTAAGGGTCTTGTAGAGTGCTGTCGGGTCCTGGAGTATTCTGTAGGGTTCCAGAGGGGCTCGTAGGGTTCCGTCGAAATCTGTAGGGTTCCCTAGGGGCCCGTAGAGTCCCGTAGATTTCCGTAGGGACCTGTAGGGTTATGTAAGTGCCCGCAGGGGTTGGTAGGAGCTTGTAGGGTGCCATATGTTTCCGGAGGGTTGTGTAGGGTTCCGTAGGGGCCTGTGGTGTTCCCTTAGGGCCTGTAGAGTCTCGTACGGTTCCGTAGGGGCCTGTGGTGTTCCCTAGGGGCCTGTAGAGTCTCGTACAGTTCCGTAGGGTCCTGTAGGTTTCCATAAGCGCCCGCAGAGGTCTGAAGGGGCCCGTACTGTTCCGTAAGAATCCATAGGGCTCCGTAGAGCTTCGTAGGTTCCCTAGAGGCCTCTGGAGTACCGCAGGAGCCAGTAGTGTTCTGTAGGGGCCCGTAAGGTTCCTTCCATAGGAGCTGGCAGTGTTCCGTAGGGTCCTCTAGGGTTGAGTAAGTGCCCGCAGGAGTCTGTAGGAATCCGTGGGATTCTGTAAGGTTCTGCAGGGTTCCCTAGGGGCCCGTAGAGTTCCATAGTGGCTGGTAAAGTTCCCTAGGGCCCTGTGGGGTTCTGTATGGACCTGTAGGGTTCCGTAGGGGCCTGCAGTGTTCTGTAAGTGCCCGTAGGTGTCTGTACGGGTCTGTAGGGTTCCGTAGGCACCTGCAGTGTTCTGTAGGAGCCCATAGGGTTTTAGTGAGGTTCCGTTGTGTTGCTAAGGGTCTTGTAGAGTGCTGTCGGGTCCTGGAGTATTCTGTAGGGTTCCAGAGGGGCTGGTATGGTTCCGTTGAAATCTGTAGGGTTCCCTAGGGGCCCATAGAGTCCCATAGATTTCCGTAGGGGCCTGTAGGTTTGTGTAAGTGCCCGCAGGGGTTGGTAGGAGCTTGTAGGGTGCCATATGTTTCCGGAGGGTTGTGTAGGGTTCCGTAGGGGCCTGTGGTGTTCCCTAGGGGCCTGTAGAGTCTCGTACGGTTCCGTAGGGGCCTGTGGTGTTCCCTAGGGGCCTGTAGAGTCTCGTACAGTTCCGTAGGGTCCTGTAGGTTTCCATAAGCGCCTGCAGAGGTCTGAAGGGGCCCGTACTGTTCCGTAAGAATCCATAGGGCTCCATAGAGCTTCGTAGGTTCCCTAGAGGCCTCTGGAGTACCGCAGGAGCCAGTAGTGTTCTGTAGGGGCCCCTAGGGTTCCTTCCATAGGAGCTGGCAGTGTTCCGTAGGGTCCTCTAGGGTTGAGTAAGTGCCCGCAGGAGTCTGTAGGAATCCGTGGGATTCTGTAAGGTTCTGCAGGGTTCCGTAGGGGCCCGTAGAGTTCCGTAGTGGCTGGTAAAGTTCCCTAGGGCCCTGTACCGTTCCGTAACTGCCTGCAATGGTCTTTAGGCTTCCGTAAGGGCTGGTAGGGTTCCATAAAGTTCCGTGGGTTCCTGCAGAGTTCTGCAAGTGCCCGCAAGGGCCAGTAGGGGCCCACAGTGTTTCTGCCAGGTTCCGTAGAGTTCCGTAGGGGTCATATTTTTCTGTAGTGACTGGTAGTGTTCTGTAGGGGTCTGTAGGTTTCCGTAGGCGCCTACAGTGTTCTGTAGGAGCCCATAGGGTTTTAATGAGGTTCCGTTGTGTTGCTAAGGGTCTTGTAGAGTGCTGTCGGGTCCTGGAGTATTCTGTAGGGTTCCAGAGGGCCTCGTAGGGTTCCGTCGAAATCTGTAGGGTTCCCTAGGGGCCCGTAGAGTCCCGTAGATTTCCGTAGGGACCTGTAGGGTTATGTAAGTGCCCGCAGGGGTTGGTAGGAGCTTGTAGGGTGCCATATGTTTCCGGAGGGTTGTGTAGGGTTCCGTAGGGGCCTGTGGTGTTCCCTAGGGGCCTGTAGAGTCTCGTACAGTTCCGTAGGGTCCTGTAGGTTTCCATAAGCGCCCGCAGAGGTCTGAAGGGGCCCATACTGTTCCGTAAGGATCCATAGGGTTCCGTAGAGCTTCGTAGGTTCCCTAGAGGCCTCTGGAGTACCGCAGGAGCCAGTAGTGTTCCGTAGGGTCCTCTAGGGTTGAGTAAGTGCCCGCAGGAGTCTGTAGGAATCCGTGGGATTCTGTAAGGTTCTGGAGGGTTCTGCAGGGTTCTGTAGGGGCCCGTAGAGTTCCGTAGTGGCTGGTAAAGTTCCGTAGGGCCCTGTGGGGTTCTGTATGGACCTGTAGGGTTCCATAGGGGCCTGCAGTGTTCTGTAAGTGCCCGTAGGTGTCTGTACGGGTCTGTAGGGTTCCGTAGGCACCTACAGTGTTCTGTAGGAGCCCATAGGGTTTTAGTGAGGTTCCGTTGTGTTGCTAAGGGTCTTGTAGAGTGCTGTCGGGTCCTGGAGTATTCTGTAGGGTTCCAGAGGGGCTCATAGGGTTCCGTCGAAATCTGTAGGGTTCCCTAGGGGCCCGTAGAGTCCCATAGATTTCCGTAGGGGCCTGTAGGGTTGTGTAAGTGCCCGCAGGGGTTGGTAGGAGCTTGTAGGGTGCCATATGTTTCCGGAGGGTTGTGTAGGGTTCTGTAGGGGCCTGTGGTGTTCCCTAGGGGCCTGTAGAGTCTCGTACAGTTCCGTAGGGGCCTGTAGGTTTCCATAAGCGCCCGCAGAGGTCTGAAGGGGCCCGTACTGTGCCGTAAGGATCCAGAGGGTTCCGTAGAGCTTCGTAGGTTCCCTAGAGGCCTCTGGAGTACCGCAGGAGCCAGTAGTGTTCTGTAGGGGCCCGTAGGGTTCCTTCCATAGGAGCTGGCAGTGTTCCGTAGGGTCCTCTAGGGTTGAGTAAGTGCCCGCAGGAGTCTGTAGGAATCCGTGGGATTCTGTAAGGTTCTGCAGGGTTCCGTAGGGGCCCGTAGAGTTCCGTAGTGGCTGGTAAAGTTCCCTAGGGCCCTGTACCGTTCCGTAACTGCCTGCAAGGGTCTTTAGGCTTCCGTAGGGGCTGGTAGGGTTCCATAAAGTTCCGTGGGTTCCTGCAGAGTTCTGCAAGTGCCCGCAAGGGCCTGTAGGGGCCCACAGTGTTTCTGCCAGGTTCCGTAGAGTTCCGTAGGGGCCATATTTTTCTGTAGTGACTGGTAGTGTTCTGTAGGGGTCTGTAGGTTTCCGTAGGCACCTACAGTGTTCTGTAGGAGCCCATAGGGTTTTAGTGAGGTTCCGTTGTGTTGCTAAGGGTCTTGTAGAGTGCTGTCGGGTCCTGGAGTATTCTGTAGGGTTCCAGAGGGCCTCGTAGGGTTCCGTCGAAATCTGAAGGGTTCCCTAGGGGCCCGTAGAGTCCCGTAGATTTCCGTAGGGACCTGTAGGGTTATGTAAGTGCCCGCAGGGGTTGGTAGGAGCTTGTAGGGTGCCATATGTTTCCGGAGGGTTGTGTAGGGTTCCGTAGGGGCCTGTGGTGTTCCCTAGGGGCCTGTAGAGTCTCGTACAGTTTCGGTAGGGTCCTGTAGGTTTCCATAAGCGCCCGCAGAGGTCTGAAGGGGCCCATACTGTTCCGTAAGGATCCATAGGGTTCCGTAGAGCTTCGTAGGTTCCCTAGAGGCCTCTGGAGTACCGCAGGAGCCAGTAGTGTTCCGTAGGGTCCTCTAGGGTTGAGTAAGTGCCCGCAGGAGTCTGTAGGAATCCGTGGGATTCTGTAAGGTTCTGGAGGGTTCTGCAGGGTTCCGTAGGGGCCCGTAGAGTTCCATAGTGGCTGGTAAAGTTCCCTAGGGCCCTGTACCGTTCCGTAACTGCCTGCAAGGGTCTTTAGGCTTCCGTAGGGGCTGGCAGGGTTCCATAAAGTTCCGTGGGTTCCTGCAGAGTTCTGCAAGTGCCCGCAAGGGCCTGTAGGGGCCCACAGTGTTTCTGCCAGGTTCCGTAGGGGCCATATTTTTCTGTAGTGGCTGGTAGTATTCTGTAGGGGTCTGTAGGTTTCCGTAGGCACCTACAGTGTTCTGTAGGAGCCCATAGGGTTTTAGTGAGGTTCCGTTGTGTTGCTAAGGGTCTTGTAGAGTGCTGTCGGGTCCTGGAGTATTCTGTAGGGTTCCAGAGGGGCTCGTAGGGTTCCGTCGAAATCTGAAGGGTTCCCTAGGGGCCCATAGAGTCCCGTAGATTGCCGTAGGGACCTGTAGGGTTGTGTAAGTGCTCGCAGGGGTTGGTAGGAGCTTGTAGGGTGCCATAAGTTTCCAGAGGGTTGTGTAGGGTTCCGTAGGGGCCTGTGGTGTTCCCTAGGGGCCTGTAGAGTCTCGTACGGTTCCGTAGGGGCCTGTGGTGTTCCCTAGGGGCCTGTAGAGTCTCGTACAGTTCCGTAGGGTCCTGTAGGTTTCCAATATCGCCCGCAGAGGTCTGAAGGGCCCCGTACTGTGCCATAAGGATCCATAGGGTTCCGTAGAGCTTCGTAGGTTCCCTAGAGGCCTGTGGAGTACCGCAGGAGCCAGTAGTGTTCTGTAGGGGCCCGTAGGGTTCCTTCCATAGGAGCTGGCAGTGTTCCGTAGGGTCCTCTAGGGTTGAGTAAGTGCCCGCAGGAGTCTGTAGGAATCCGTGGGATTCTGTAAGGTTCTGCAGGGTTCCGTAGGGGCCCGTAGAGTTCCGTAGTGGCTGGTAAAGTTCCCTAGGGCCCTGTACCGTTCCGTAACTGCCTGCAAGGGTCTTTAGGCTTCCGTAGGGGCTGGTAGGGTTCCATAAAGTTCCGTGGGTTCCTGCAGAGTTCTGCAAGTGCCCGCAAGGGCCTGTAGAGGCCCACAGTGTTTCTGCCAGGTTCCGTAGAGTTCCGTAGGGGCCATATTTTTCTGTAGTGACTGGTAGTGTTCTGTAGGGGTCTGTAGGTTTCCGTAGGCACCTACAGTGTTCTGTAGGAGCCCATAGGGTTTTAGTGAGGTTCCATTGTGTTGCTAAGGGTCTTGTAGAGTGCTGTCGGGTCCTGGAGTATTCTGTAGGGTTCCAGAGGGCCTCGTAGGGTTCCGTCGAAATCTGTAGGGTTCCCTAGGGGCCCGTAGAGTCCCGTAGATTTCCGTAGGGACCTGTAGGGTTATGTAAGTGCCCGCAGGGGTTGGTAGGAGCTTGTAGGGTGCCATATGTTTCCGGAGGGTTGTGTAGGGTTCCGTAGGGGCCTGTGGTGTTCCCTAGGGGCCTGTAGAGTCTCGTACAGTTCCGTAGGGTCCTGTAGGTTTCCATAAGCGCCCGCAGAGGTCTGAAGGGGCCCATACTGTTCCGTAAGGATCCATAGGGTTCCGTAGAGCTTCGTAGGTTCCCTAGAGGCCTCTGGAGTACCGCAGGAGCCAGTAGTGTTCCGTAGGGTCCTCTAGGGTTGAGTAAGTGCCCGCAGGAGTCTGTAGGAATCCGTGGGATTCTGTAAGGTTCTGGAGGGTTCTGCAGGGTTCTGTAGGGGCCCGTAGAGTTCCGTAGTGGCTGGTAAAGTTCCGTAGGGCCCTGTGGGGTTCTGTATGGACCTGTAGGGTTCCATAGGGGCCTGCAGTGTTCTGTAAGTGCCCGTAGGTGTCTGTACGGGTCTGTAGGGTTCCGTAGGCACCTACAGTGTTCTGTAGGAGCCCATAGGGTTTTAGTGAGGTTCCGTTGTGTTGCTAAGGGTCTTGTAGAGTCCTGTCGGGTCCTGGAGTATTCTGTAGGGTTCCAGAGGGGCTCATAGGGTTCCGTCGAAATCTGTAGGGTTCCCTAGGGGCCCGTAGAGTCCCATAGATTTCCGTAGGGGCCTGTAGGGTTGTGTAAGTGCCCGCAGGGGTTGGTAGGAGCTTGTAGGGTGCCATATGTTTCCGGAGGGTTGTGTAGGGTTCTGTAGGGGCCTGTGGTGTTCCCTAGGGGCCTGTAGAGTCTCGTACAGTTCCGTAGGGTCCTGTAGGTTTCCATAAGCGCCCGCAGAGGTCTGAAGGGGCCCGTACTGTGCCGTAAGGATCCATAGGGTTCCGTAGAGCTTCGTAGGTTCCCTAGAGGCCTGTGGAGTACCGCAGGAGCCAGTAGTGTTCTGTAGGGGCCCGTAGGGTTCCTTCCATAGGAGCTGGCAGTGTTCCGTAGGGTCCTCTAGGGTTGAGTAAGTGCCCGCAGGAGTCTGTAGGAATCCGTGGGATTCTGTAAGGTTCTGCAGGGTTCCGTAGGGGCCCGTAGAGTTCCGTAGGGGCTGGTAAAGTTCCCTAGGGCCCTGTACCGTTCCGTAACTGCCTGCAATGGTCTTTAGGCTTCCGTAGGGGCTGGTAGGGTTCCATAAAGTTCCGTGGGTTCCTGCAGAGTTCTGCAAGTGCCCGCAAGGGCCTGTAGGGGCCCACAGTGTTTCTGCCAGGTTCCGTAGAATTCCGTAGGGGCCATATTTTTCTGTAGTGGTGGTAGTATTCTGTAGGGGTCTGTAGGGTTCCGTAGCCGCCTGCAGTGTTCTGTAGGAGCCCATAGGGTTTTAGTGAGGTTCCGTTGTGTTGCTAAGGGTCTTGTAGAGTGCTGTCGGGTCCTGGAGTATTCTGTAGGGTTCCAGAGGGCCTCATAGGGTTCCATCGAAATCTATAGGGTTCCCTAGGGGCCCATAGAGTCCCGTAGATTTCCGTAGGGACCTGTAGGGTTGTGTAAGTGCCCGCAGAAGTCTGTAGGAGTCTGTGGGATTCTGTAAGGTTCTGGAGGGTTCTGCAGGGTTCCGTAGGGACCCGTAGAGTTCCGCAGTGGCTGGTAAAGTTCCGTAGGGCCCTGTGGGGTTCTGTATGGACCTGTAGGGTTCCGTAGGGGCCTGCAGGGTTCCGTAAGTGCCCGCAGGTGTCTGTAGGGTTCCGTAGGGGTCTCTAGGGTTCCGTAGGCACCTGCAGTGTTCTGTAGGAGCCCATAGGGTTTTAGTGAGGTTCCGTTGTGTTGCTAAGGGTCTTGTAGAGTGCTGTCGGGTCCTGGAGTATTCTGTAGGGTTCCAGAGGGGCTCGTAGGGTTCCGTCGAAATCTGTAGGGTTCCCTAGGGGCCCGTAGAGTCCCGTAGATTTCCGTAGGGACCTGTAGGGTTATGTAAGTGCCCGCAGGGGTTGGTAGGAGCTTGTAGGGTGCCATATGTTTCCGGAGGGTTGTGTAGGGTTCCGTAGGGGCCTGTGGTGTTCCCTAGGGGCCTGTAGAGTCTCGTACAGTTTCGGTAGGGTCCTGTAGGTTTCCATAAGCGCCCGCAGAGGTCTGAATGGGCCCGTACTGTGCCGTAAGGATCCATAGGGTTCCGTAGAGCTTCGTAGGTTCCCTAGAGGCCTCTGGAGTACCGCAGGAGCCAGTAGTGTTCCGTAGGGTCCTCTAGGGTTGAGTAAGTGCCCGCAGGAGTCTGTAGGAATCCGTGGGATTCTGTAAGGTTCTGGAGGGTTCTGCAGGGTTCCGTAGGGGCCCGTAGAGTTCCATAGTGGCTGGTAAAGTTCCCTAGGGCCCTGTACCGTTCCGTAACTGCCTGCAAGGGTCTTTAGGCTTCCGTAGGGGCTGGCAGGGTTCCATAAAGTTCCGTGGGTTCCTGCAGAGTTCTGCAAGTGCCCGCAAGGGCCTGTAGGGGCCCACAGTGTTTCTGCCAGGTTCCGTAGGGGCCATATTTTTCTGTAGTGGCTGGTAGTATTCTGTAGGGGTCTGTAGGTTTCCGTAGGCACCTACAGTGTTCTGTAGGAGCCCATAGGGTTTTAGTGAGGTTCCGTTGTGTTGCTAAGGGTCTTGTAGAGTGCTGTCGGGTCCTGGAGTATTCTGTAGGGTTCCAGAGGGGCTCGTAGGGTTCCGTCGAAATCTGAAGGGTTCCCTAGGGGCCCATAGAGTCCCGTAGATTGCCGTAGGGACCTGTAGGGTTGTGTAAGTGCTCGCAGGGGTTGGTAGGAGCTTGTAGGGTGCCATAAGTTTCCAGAGGGTTGTGTAGGGTTCCGTAGGGGCCTGTGGTGTTCCCTAGGGGCCTGTAGAGTCTCGTACGGTTCCGTAGGGGCCTGTGGTGTTCCCTAGGGGCCTGTAGAGTCTCGTACAGTTCCGTAGGGTCCTGTAGGTTTCCAATATCGCCCGCAGAGGTCTGAAGGGCCCCGTACTGTGCCATAAGGATCCATAGGGTTCCGTAGAGCTTCGTAGGTTCCCTAGAGGCCTCTGGAGTACCGCAGGAGCCAGTAGTGTTCTGTAGGGGCCCGTAGGGTTCCTTCCATAGGAGCTGGCAGTGTTCCGTAGGGTCCTCTAGGGTTGAGTAAGTGCCCGCAGGAGTCTGTAGGAATCCGTGGGATTCTGTAAGGTTCTGCAGGGTTCCGTAGGGGCCCGTAGAGTTCCGTAGTGGCTGGTAAAGTTCCCTAGGGCCCTGTACCGTTCCGTAACTGCCTGCAAGGGTCTTTAGGCTTCCGTAGGGGCTGGTAGGGTTCCATAAAGTTCCGTGGGTTCCTGCAGAGTTCTGCAAGTGCCCGCAAGGGCCTGTAGAGGCCCACAGTGTTTCTGCCAGGTTCCGTAGAGTTCCGTAGGGGCCATATTTTTCTGTAGTGACTGGTAGTGTTCTGTAGGGGTCTGTAGGTTTCCGTAGGCACCTACAGTGTTCTGTAGGAGCCCATAGGGTTTTAGTGAGGTTCCATTGTGTTGCTAAGGGTCTTGTAGAGTGCTGTCGGGTCCTGGAGTATTCTGTAGGGTTCCAGAGGGCCTCGTAGGGTTCCGTCGAAATCTGTAGGGTTCCCTAGGGGCCCGTAGAGTCCCGTAGATTTCCGTAGGGGCCTGTAGGGTTGTGTAAGTGCCCGCAGGGGTTGGTAGGAGCTTGTAGGGTGCCATATGTTTCCGGAGGGTTGTGTAGGGTTCCGTAGGGGCCTGTGGTGTTCCCTAGGGGCCTGTAGAGTCTCGTACAGTTCCGTAGGGTCCTGTAGGTTTCCATAAGCGCCCGCAGAGGTCTGAAGGGGCCCATACTGTTCCGTAAGGATCCATAGGGTTCCGTAGAGCTTCGTAGGTTCCCTAGAGGCCTCTGGAGTACCGCAGGAGCCAGTAGTGTTCCGTAGGGTCCTCTAGGGTTGAGTAAGTGCCCGCAGGAGTCTGTAGGAATCCGTGGGATTCTGTAAGGTTCTGGAGGGTTCTGCAGGGTTCTGTAGGGGCCCGTAGAGTTCCGTAGTGGCTGGTAAAGTTCCGTAGGGCCCTGTGGGGTTCTGTATGGACCTGTAGGGTTCCATAGGGGCCTGCAGTGTTCTGTAAGTGCCCGTAGGTGTCTGTACGGGTCTGTAGGGTTCCGTAGGCACCTACAGTGTTCTGTAGGAGCCCATAGGGTTTTAGTGAGGTTCCGTTGTGTTGCTAAGGGTCTTGTAGAGTCCTGTCGGGTCCTGGAGTATTCTGTAGGGTTCCAGAGGGGCTCATAGGGTTCCGTCGAAATCTGTAGGGTTCCCTAGGGGCCCGTAGAGTCCCATAGATTTCCGTAGGGGCCTGTAGGGTTGTGTAAGTGCCCGCAGGGGTTGGTAGGAGCTTGTAGGGTGCCATATGTTTCCGGAGGGTTGTGTAGGGTTCTGTAGGGGCCTGTGGTGTTCCCTAGGGGCCTGTAGAGTCTCGTACAGTTCCGTAGGGTCCTGTAGGTTTCCATAAGCGCCCGCAGAGGTCTGAATGGGCCCGTACTGTGCCGTAAGGATCCATAGGGTTCCGTAGAGCTTCGTAGGTTCCCTAGAGGCCTGTGGAGTACCGCAGGAGCCAGTAGTGTTCTGTAGGGGCCCGTAGGGTTCCTTCCATAGGAGCTGGCAGTGTTCCGTAGGGTCCTCTAGGGTTGAGTAAGTGCCCGCAGGAGTCTGTAGGAATCCGTGGGATTCTGTAAGGTTCTGCAGGGTTCCGTAAGGGCCCGTAGAGTTCCGTAGGGGCTGGTAAAGTTCCCTAGGGCCCTGTACCGTTCCGTAACTGCCTGCAAGGGTCTTTAGGCTTCCGTAGGGGCTGGTAGGGTTCCATAAAGTTCCGTGGGTTCCTGCAGAGTTCTGCAAGTGCCCGCAAGGGCCTGTAGGGGCCCACAGTGTTTCTGCCAGGTTCCGTAGAATTCCGTAGGGGCCATATTTTTCTGTAGTGGTGGTAGTATTCTGTAGGGGTCTGTAGGGTTCCGTAGGTGCCTGCAGTGTTCTGTAGGAGCCCATAGGGTTTTAGTGAGGTTCCGTTGTGTTGCTAAGGGTCTTGTAGAGTGCTGTCGGGTCCTGGAGTATTCTGTAGGGTTCCAGAGGGCCTCATAGGGTTCCATCGAAATCTATAGGGTTCCCTAGGGCCCCATAGAGTCCCGTAGATTTCCGTAGGGACCTGTAGGGTTGTGTAAGTGCCCGCAGAAGTCTGTAGGAGTCTGTGGGATTCTGTAAGGTTCTGGAGGGTTCTGCAGGGTTCCGTAGGGACCCGTAGAGTTCCGCAGTGGCTGGTAAAGTTCCGTAGGGCCCTGTGGGGTTCTGTATGGACCTGTAGGGTTCCGTAGGGGCCTGCAGGGTTCCGTAAGTGCCCGCAGGTGTCTGTAGGGTTCCGTAGGGGTCTCTAGGGTTCCGTAGGCACCTGCAGTGTTCTGTAGGAGCCCATAGGGTTTTAGTGAGGTTCCGTTGTGTTGCTAAGGGTCTTGTAGAGTGCTGTCGGGTCCTGGAGTATTCTGTAGGGTTCCAGAGGGGCTCGTAGGGTTCCGTCGAAATCTGTAGGGTTCCCTAGGGGCCCGTAGAGTCCCGTAGATTTCCGTAGGGACCTGTAGGGTTATGTAAGTGCCCGCAGGGGTTGGTAGGAGCTTGTAGGGTGCCATATGTTTCCGGAGGGTTGTGTAGGGTTCCGTAGGGGCCTGTGGTGTTCCCTAGGGGCCTGTAGAGTCTCGTACAGTTTCGGTAGGGTCCTGTAGGTTTCCATAAGCGCCCGCAGAGGTCTGAAGGGGCCCGTACTGTGCCGTAAGGATCCATAGGGTTCCGTAGAGCTTCGTAGGTTCCCTAGAGGCCTCTGGAGTACCGCAGGAGCCAGTAGTGTTCCGTAGGGTCCTCTAGGGTTGAGTAAGTGCCCGCAGGAGTCTGTAGGAATCCGTGGGATTCTGTAAGGTTCTGGAGGGTTCTGCAGGGTTCCGTAGGGGCCCGTAGAGTTCCATAGTGGCTGGTAAAGTTCCCTAGGGCCCTGTACCGTTCCGTAACTGCCTGCAAGGGTCTTTAGGCTTCCGTAGGGGCTGGCAGGGTTCCATAAAGTTCCGTGGGTTCCTGCAGAGTTCTGCAAGTGCCCGCAAGGGCCTGTAGGGGCCCACAGTGTTTCTGCCAGGTTCCGTAGGGGCCATATTTTTCTGTAGTGGCTGGTAGTATTCTGTAGGGGTCTGTAGGTTTCCGTAGGCACCTACAGTGTTCTGTAGGAGCCCATAGGGTTTTAGTGAGGTTCCGTTGTGTTGCTAAGGGTCTTGTAGAGTGCTGTCGGGTCCTGGAGTATTCTGTAGGGTTCCAGAGGGGCTCGTAGGGTTCCGTCGAAATCTGAAGGGTTCCCTAGGGGCCCATAGAGTCCCGTAGATTGCCGTAGGGACCTGTAGGGTTGTGTAAGTGCTCGCAGGGGTTGGTAGGAGCTTGTAGGGTGCCATAAGTTTCCAGAGGGTTGTGTAGGGTTCCGTAGGGGCCTGTGGTGTTCCCTAGGGGCCTGTAGAGTCTCGTACGGTTCCGTAGGGGCCTGTGGTGTTCCCTAGGGGCCTGTAGAGTCTCGTACAGTTCCGTAGGGTCCTGTAGGTTTCCAATATCGCCCGCAGAGGTCTGAAGGGCCCCGTACTGTGCCATAAGGATCCATAGGGTTCCGTAGAGCTTCGTAGGTTCCCTAGAGGCCTCTGGAGTACCGCAGGAGCCAGTAGTGTTCTGTAGGGGCCCGTAGGGTTCCTTCCATAGGAGCTGGCAGTGTTCCGTAGGGTCCTCTAGGGTTGAGTAAGTGCCCGCAGGAGTCTGTAGGAATCCGTGGGATTCTGTAAGGTTCTGCAGGGTTCCGTAGGGGCCCGTAGAGTTCCGTAGTGGCTGGTAAAGTTCCCTAGGGCCCTGTACCGTTCCGTAACTGCCTGCAAGGGTCTTTAGGCTTCCGTAGGGGCTGGTAGGGTTCCATAAAGTTCCGTGGGTTCCTGCAGAGTTCTGCAAGTGCCCGCAAGGGCCTGTAGAGGCCCACAGTGTTTCTGCCAGGTTCCGTAGAGTTCCGTAGGGGCCATATTTTTCTGTAGTGACTGGTAGTGTTCTGTAGGGGTCTGTAGGTTTCCGTAGGCACCTACAGTGTTCTGTAGGAGCCCATAGGGTTTTAGTGAGGTTCCATTGTGTTGCTAAGGGTCTTGTAGAGTGCTGTCGGGTCCTGGAGTATTCTGTAGGGTTCCAGAGGGCCTCGTAGGGTTCCGTCGAAATCTGTAGGGTTCCCTAGGGGCCCGTAGAGTCCCGTAGATTTCCGTAGGGGCCTGTAGGGTTGTGTAAGTGCCCGCAGGGGTTGGTAGGAGCTTGTAGGGTGCCATATGTTTCCGGAGGGTTGTGTAGGGTTCCGTAGGGGCCTGTGGTGTTCCCTAGGGGCCTGTAGAGTCTCGTACAGTTCCGTAGGGTCCTGTAGGTTTCCATAAGCGCCCGCAGAGGTCTGAAGGGGCCCATACTGTTCCGTAAGGATCCATAGGGTTCCGTAGAGCTTCGTAGGTTCCCTAGAGGCCTCTGGAGTACCGCAGGAGCCAGTAGTGTTCCGTAGGGTCCTCTAGGGTTGAGTAAGTGCCCGCAGGAGTCTGTAGGAATCCGTGGGATTCTGTAAGGTTCTGGAGGGTTCTGCAGGGTTCTGTAGGGGCCCGTAGAGTTCCGTAGTGGCTGGTAAAGTTCCGTAGGGCCCTGTGGGGTTCTGTATGGACCTGTAGGGTTCCATAGGGGCCTGCAGTGTTCTGTAAGTGCCCGTAGGTGTCTGTACGGGTCTGTAGGGTTCCGTAGGCACCTACAGTGTTCTGTAGGAGCCCCATAGGGTTTTAGTGAGGTTCCGTTGTGTTGCTAAGGGTCTTGTAGAGTCCTGTCGGGTCCTGGAGTATTCTGTAGGGTTCCAGAGGGGCTCATAGGGTTCCGTCGAAATCTGTAGGGTTCCCTAGGGGCCCGTAGAGTCCCATAGATTTCCGTAGGGGCCTGTAGGGTTGTGTAAGTGCCCGCAGGGGTTGGTAGGAGCTTGTAGGGTGCCATATGTTTCCGGAGGGTTGTGTAGGGTTCTGTAGGGGCCTGTGGTGTTCCCTAGGGGCCTGTAGAGTCTCGTACAGTTCCGTAGGGTCCTGTAGGTTTCCATAAGCGCCCGCAGAGGTCTGAAGGGGCCCGTACTGTGCCGTAAGGATCCATAGGGTTCCGTAGAGCTTCGTAGGTTCCCTAGAGGCCTGTGGAGTACCGCAGGAGCCAGTAGTGTTCTGTAGGGGCCCGTAGGGTTCCTTCCATAGGAGCTGGCAGTGTTCCGTAGGGTCCTCTAGGGTTGAGTAAGTGCCCGCAGGAGTCTGTAGGAATCCGTGGGATTCTGTAAGGTTCTGCAGGGTTCCGTAAGGGCCCGTAGAGTTCCGTAGGGGCTGGTAAAGTTCCCTAGGGCCCTGTACCGTTCCGTAACTGCCTGCAAGGGTCTTTAGGCTTCCGTAGGGGCTGGTAGGGTTCCATAAAGTTCCGTGGGTTCCTGCAGAGTTCTGCAAGTGCCCGCAAGGGCCTGTAGGGGCCCACAGTGTTTCTGCCAGGTTCCGTAGAATTCCGTAGGGGCCATATTTTTCTGTAGTGGTGGTAGTATTCTGTAGGGTCTGTAGGGTTCCGTAGGTGCCTGCAGTGTTCTGTAGGAGCCCATAGGGTTTTAGTGAGGTTCCGTTGTGTTGCTAAGGGTCTTGTAGAGTGCTGTCGGGTCCTGGAGTATTCTGTAGGGTTCCAGAGGGCCTCATAGGGTTCCATCGAAATCTATAGGGTTCCCTAGGGGCCCATAGAGTCCCGTAGATTTCCGTAGGGACCTGTAGGGTTGTGTAAGTGCCCGCAGAAGTCTGTAGGAGTCTGTGGGATTCTGTAAGGTTCTGGAGGGTTCTGCAGGGTTCCGTAGGGACCCGTAGAGTTCCGCAGTGGCTGGTAAAGTTCCGTAGGGCCCTGTGGGGTTCTGTATGGACCTGTAGGGTTCCGTAGGGGCCTGCAGGGTTCCGTAAGTGCCCGCAGGTGTCTGTAGGGTTCCGTAGGGGTCTCTAGGGTTCCGTAGGCACCTGCAGTGTTCTGTAGGAGCCCATAGGGTTTTAGTGAGGTTCCGTTGTGTTGCTAAGGGTCTTGTAGAGTGCTGTCGGGTCCTGGAGTATTCTGTAGGGTTCCAGAGGGGCTCGTAGGGTTCCGTCGAAATCTGTAGGGTTCCCTAGGGGCCCGTAGAGTCCCGTAGATTTCCGTAGGGACCTGTAGGGTTATGTAAGTGCCCGCAGGGGTTGGTAGGAGCTTGTAGGGTGCCATATGTTTCCGGAGGGTTGTGTAGGGTTCCGTAGGGGCCTGTGGTGTTCCCTAGGGGCCTGTAGAGTCTCGTACAGTTTCGGTAGGGTCCTGTAGGTTTCCATAAGCGCCCGCAGAGGTCTGAAGGGGCCCGTACTGTGCCGTAAGGATCCATAGGGTTCCGTAGAGCTTCGTAGGTTCCCTAGAGGCCTCTGGAGTACCGCAGGAGCCAGTAGTGTTCCGTAGGGTCCTCTAGGGTTGAGTAAGTGCCCGCAGGAGTCTGTAGGAATCCGTGGGATTCTGTAAGGTTCTGGAGGGTTCTGCAGGGTTCCGTAGGGGCCCGTAGAGTTCCATAGTGGCTGGTAAAGTTCCCTAGGGCCCTGTACCGTTCCGTAACTGCCTGCAAGGGTCTTTAGGCTTCCGTAGGGGCTGGCAGGGTTCCATAAAGTTCCGTGGGTTCCTGCAGAGTTCTGCAAGTGCCCGCAAGGGCCTGTAGGGGCCCACAGTGTTTCTGCCAGGTTCCGTAGGGGCCATATTTTTCTGTAGTGGCTGGTAGTATTCTGTAGGGGTCTGTAGGTTTCCGTAGGCACCTACAGTGTTCTGTAGGAGCCCATAGGGTTTTAGTGAGGTTCCGTTGTGTTGCTAAGGGTCTTGTAGAGTGCTGTCGGGTCCTGGAGTATTCTGTAGGGTTCCAGAGGGGCTCGTAGGGTTCCGTCGAAATCTGAAGGGTTCCCTAGGGGCCCATAGAGTCCCGTAGATTGCCGTAGGGACCTGTAGGGTTGTGTAAGTGCTCGCAGGGGGTTGGTAGGAGCTTGTAGGGTGCCATAAGTTTCCAGAGGGTTGTGTAGGGTTCCGTAGGGGCCTGTGGTGTTCCCTAGGGGCCTGTAGAGTCTCGTACGGTTCCGTAGGGGCCTGTGGTGTTCCCTAGGGGCCTGTAGAGTCTCGTACAGTTCCGTAGGGTCCTGTAGGTTTCCATAAGCGCCCGCAGAGGTCTGAAGGGCCCCGTACTGTGCCATAAGGATCCATAGGGTTCCGTAGAGCTTCGTAGGTTCCCTAGAGGCCTCTGGAGTACCGCAGGAGCCAGTAGTGTTCTGTAGGGGCCCGTAGGGTTCCTTCCATAGGAGCTGGCAGTGTTCCGTAGGGTCCTCTAGGGTTGAGTAAGTGCCCGCAGGAGTCTGTAGGAATCCGTGGGATTCTGTAAGGTTCTGCAGGGTTCCGTAGGGGCCCGTAGAGTTCCGTAGTGGCTGGTAAAGTTCCCTAGGGCCCTGTACCGTTCCGTAACTGCCTGCAAGGGTCTTTAGGCTTCCGTAGGGGCTGGTAGGGTTCCATAAAGTTCCGTGGGTTCCTGCAGAGTTCTGCAAGTGCCCGCAAGGGCCTGTAGAGGCCCACAGTGTTTCTGCCAGGTTCCGTAGAGTTCCGTAGGGGCCATATTTTTCTGTAGTGACTGGTAGTGTTCTGTAGGGGTCTGTAGGTTTCCGTAGGCACCTACAGTGTTCTGTAGGAGCCCATAGGGTTTTAGTGAGGTTCCATTGTGTTGCTAAGGGTCTTGTAGAGTGCTGTCGGGTCCTGGAGTATTCTGTAGGGTTCCAGAGGGCCTCGTAGGGTTCCGTCGAAATCTGTAGGGTTCCCTAGGGGCCCGTAGAGTCCCGTAGATTTCCGTAGGGGCCTGTAGGGTTGTGTAAGTGCCCGCAGGGGTTGGTAGGAGCTTGTAGGGTGCCATATGTTTCCGGAGGGTTGTGTAGGGTTCCGTAGGGGCCTGTGGTGTTCCCTAGGGGCCTGTAGAGTCTCGTACAGTTCCGTAGGGTCCTGTAGGTTTCCATAAGCGCCCGCAGAGGTCTGAAGGGGCCCATACTGTTCCGTAAGGATCCATAGGGTTCCGTAGAGCTTCGTAGGTTCCCTAGAGGCCTCTGGAGTACCGCAGGAGCCAGTAGTGTTCCGTAGGGTCCTCTAGGGTTGAGTAAGTGCCCGCAGGAGTCTGTAGGAATCCGTGGGATTCTGTAAGGTTCTGGAGGGTTCTGCAGGGTTCTGTAGGGGCCCGTAGAGTTCCGTAGTGGCTGGTAAAGTTCCGTAGGGCCCTGTGGGGTTCTGTATGGACCTGTAGGGTTCCATA
>NW_027415073.1:0-33853 GCF_964106895.1 Numenius arquata
GAGAAGGTCCCACCACCCTGGGGGGGGGTCCCACCACCTTGGGGGGGTCCCACCACCCTTTGGGGGGGGTCCCGCCACCTTGGGGGGGTCCCTAGAGAAGGTCCCACCACCCTGGGGGGGTCCCAGCATCTTTAGGGGGGGTCCCACCACAGTTTGGGGGGGGTCCCATCATCATTTTGGGGGTCCCATCACCCTGGGGGGGTTCCCAGCACTTTTTGGGGGGGTCGCAGCACCCTTTGGGGGGGTTCCCACCGTTTCTGGGGGGTTCCCATCATCATTTTGGGGGTCCCATCACCCTGGGGGGGCTCCCAGCATCTTTAGGGGGGTCCCACCAGCCTTTGGGGGGGGGTCCCACCATTTCTGGGGGGGTCCCATCATCATTTTGGGGGTCCCATCACCCTGGGGGGGTTCCCAGCACTTTTTGGGGGGGTCGCACCACCTTGGGGGGGTCCCTGGAGAAGGTCCCACCACCCTGGGGGGGGGTCCCACCACCTTGGGGGGGTCTCTGGAGAAGGTCCTACCACCCTTTGGGGGGGTTCCCACCATTTCTGGGGGGGTCCCATCATCATTTTGGGGGTCCCATCACCCTGGGGGGGTTCCCAGCATCTTTAGGGGGGGTCCCACCACAGTTTGGGGGGGGGTCCCATCATTCTTTTGGGGGTCCCATCACCCTGGGGGGGCTCCCAGCATCTTTAGGGGGGTCCCACCAGCCTTTGGGGGGGGTCCCACCACCTTGGGGGGGTCCCTGGAGAAGGTGCCACCACCCTGGGGGGCTCCCAGCATCTTTAGGGGGGGTCCCACCACCCTTTGGGGGGGGTCCCGCCACCTTGGGGGGGTCCCTGGAGAAGGTGCCACCACCCTGGGGGGGTTCCCAGCACTTTTTGGGGGGGTCCCACCACCCTTTTGGGGGGGTCCCCCCATTTCTGGGGGGGTCCCATCATCATTTTGGGGGTCCCATCACCCTGGGGGGGTTCCTAGCACTTTTTGGGGGGGTTGCACCACCTTGGGGGGGTCCCTGGAGAACGTCCCACCACCCTGGGGGGGGGGTCCCAGCATCTTTAGGGGGGGGCCCACCACAGTTTGGGGGGGGTCCCATCATTCTTTTGGGGGTCCCATCACCCTGGGGGGGCTCCCAGCATCTTTAGGGGGGGTCCCACCACCCTTGGGGGGGGGTCCCACCACCTTGGGGGGGTCCCTGCAGAAGGTCCCACCACCCTGGGGGGGGTCCCAGCATCTTTAGGGGGGGGCCCACCACCCTTTGGGGGGGTCCCACCATTTCTGGGGGGGTCCCATCATCCTTTTGGGGGTCCCATCACCCTGGGGGGGTTCCCAGCACTTTTTGGGGGGGCTGCACCACCTTGGGGGGGGTCCCACCATTTCTGGGGGGGTCCCATCATCATTTTGGGGGTCCCATCACCCTGGGGGGGTTCCCAGCACTTTTTGGGGGGGCTGCACCACCTTGGGGGGGTCCCTGGAGAAGGTCCCACCACCCTGGGGGGGTTCCAGCATCTTTAGGGGGGGTCCCACCACAGTTTGGGGGGGGTCCCACCACCTTGGGGGGGGTCCCTGGAGAAGGTCCCACCACTCTGGGGGGGTCCCATCACCCTGGGGGGGTTCCCAGCACTTTTTGGGGGGGTCCCACCACCTTGGGGGGGGTCCCTGGAGAAGGTCCCACCACCCTGGGGGGGCTCCCAGCATCTTTAGGGGGGTCCCACCACCCTTTGGGGGGGCCGCACCACCTTGGGGGGGGTCCCTAGAGAAGGTCCCACCACCCTGGGGGAGTCCCAGCACTTTTGGGGGGGCTCCCCCCACCCTTTGGGGGGGGTCCCACCATTTCTGGGGGGGTCCCATCATCATTTTGGGGGTCCCACCACCCTGGGGAAGGTCCCAGCATCTTTAGGGGGGGTCCCACCACCCTTTCGGGGGGTCCCGCCACCTTGGGAGGGTCCCTGGAGAAGGTCCCACCACCCTGGGGAGGGTCCCAGCATCTTTAGGGGAGGTCCCACCACCCTTTGGGGGGGGTCCCACCACCTTGGGGGGGTCCCTGGAGAAGGTCCCACCACCCTGGGGGGGGTCCCAGCACCCTTGGGGGGGGGTCCCGGTACCATTTTTGGGATGTCCCATCACCATTTGATCCTCTCCCCACCCTCTTTGGGGTCCCACCACCCTTGGGGGGGGGGTTCCATCATCTTTGGGGGGGGGGGGGGCCACCTCCAACACCCCCTTTTTTTCTCCCCCCCCCCTCCCCCAAAGACCTGGCTCTTCGGCTATGAGCTGACAGACACCATCATGGTCTTCTGCGAGGAGAAGATCCTCTTCATGGCCAGCAAGAAGAAAGTGGAGTTCCTCAAGCAGGTGGCCCACGGAAAAGGGGTGGAGGGCGCCAACGGCGTCCCCGCCATCACCCTCCTGGTCCGCGAGAAGGTGGGGACCTCCCGGGGGGGGGAGTCTGGGTCTTGTGGGTGGAGGTGGGGCCTTCAGGGTGGAGGAGATGTCTCCAAGATAGAGGTTGGGTCTCTAAGATGGAGGTGGGGTTTTCAAGATGGAGTCCAGAGTGGAGTTGGGGTCTTCAAGATGGAGTCCAGGATGGAGCAGGGGTCTCCAAGATGGAAGGGGGGGTCTTCGAGATAGAGGTTAGGTCTTCCAAGATGGAGAAAGGACGTCCCAAGATGGAGGAGGGATGTCCTAAGATGGCGGTTGGGTCTCCCGAGATGGTGGTTGGGTCACTAAGGTGGAGGAGGGGTCTTCAAGATGGAGTCCAGGGTGGAGGAGGGGTCCCCAAGATGGAGGTGGGCTGTCCCAAGATGGTGGTTGGGTCTTCAAGAGGGAGGTGGGGTCTTCCAAGATGGAGGTGGGGTCTTCCAAGATGGAGGTGGGGTTTTCTAAGATGGAGGAAGGATCTTCAAGATGGAGGTTGGGCTTTCAAGATGGAGTCCAGGGTGGAGCCGAGCTCTCCAAGATGGTGGTGGGGTCTCCCAAGATGGAGATGGGGTCTCCAAAATGGAGTGCAGGATGGAGGAGAGGGTCTCCAGAATGGAGGTGGGGTCTCTAAGATGGCAGTTGGGTCTTCAAGATGGAGGTGGAGTCTTCAGGGTGGACGCTGGGTCTCCCAAGATGGAGGTTGGGTCTCCCAAGATGGAGATGGGGTCTTCAGGATGGAGGTGGGGTTTTCAAGATGGAGTCCAGGGTGGAGGAGGGGTCTCCAAGATGGAGGTTGGGTCTCCCAAGATGGTGGTTGGGTCAGTAAGATGGAGGAGAGGTCTTCCAAGATGGAGTCCAGGGTGGAGGAGGGGTCTCCAAGATGGGGGTGGGGTCTCCAAGATGGAGGTGAGGTCTTCAGGATGGAGGTGGGGTCTTCCAAGATGGAGGAGGGATGTCCCAAGATGAAGGAGGGGTCTTCCAAGATGGAGGAAGGGTCTCCAAGATGGAGGTTGGGTGTCCCAAGATGGTGGTTGGGTCTTTCAAGATGGAGGTGGGGTCTTCTAAGATGGAGGAGGGGTCTCCGAGATGGGAGGAGAGATGTCCTAAGATGGTGGTGGTTGGGTCTCCCAAGATGGTGGGTGGGTCAGTAAGATGGAGGAGGGGTCTTCCAAGATGGAGTCCAGGATGGAGGAGGGGTCTCCAAGATGGAGGAAGGGTCTCCAAGATGGAGGTTGGGTGTCCCAAGATGGTGGTTGGGTCTTTCAAGATGGAGGTGGGGTCTTCTAAGATGGAGGAGGGGTCTTCCAAGATGGAGTCCAGGATGGAGGAGGGGTCTCCAAGATGGAGGAAGGGTCTCCAAGATGGAGGTGGTGGAGGAGAAGGTGGGATGGAGACTTGGAGGTGGGATGAAGGTGAAGATGGGGATGAAGATGGAGGTGGAGCTGGAGGTGGGGATGAAGATGGAGGTGGAGGTGGGACAGAGAGGAAGATGAAGGTCCAGAGGTGGGAGCGGGGGTGGAGATGGGAGGAAGATGAAGGTGAAGATGGAGGTGGGATGGAGACTTGGAGGTGGGATGAAGATGAAGGTGAAGATGGGGATGAAGATGAAGGTCCAGAGGTGGGAGCGGGGGTGGAGATGGGAGGAAGAGGAGGGTGAAGATGGGATGAAGATGAAGGTGAAGATGGAGGTGGGATGGAGACTTGGAGATGGGATGAAGATGAAGGTGAAGATGGGGATGAAGATGAAGGTCCAGAGGTGGGAGCGGGGGTGGAGATGGGAGGAAGAGGAGGGTGAAGATGGGATGAAGATGAAGGTGAAGATGGAGGTGGGATGGAGACTTGGAGGTGGGATGAAGATGAAGGTGAAGATGGGGATGAAGATGAAGGTCCAGAGGTGGGAGTGGGGGTGGAGATGGGAGGAAGATGAAGGTGCGGAGATAAGAGATGGAGGTGGGATGAAGACGAAGGTGAAGGTGGGATGAAGATGAAGGTGGAGGTGGGATGAAGATGAAGGACTGGAGATGGGATGAAGATGAAGGTGGAGGTGGGATGGAGAGAAAGATGAAGGTCCAGAGGTGGGAATGGGAGGTGGAGGTGGGAGGAAGATGAAGGTGAAGATGGGAGTGGAGCTGGAGGTGGGGATGGGAGGAAGCTGAAGGTGGGATGAAGGTCCCCAATGGCCGGTTTTTGCCCAATTTCCCCTTTTTTCGCCCCAGAGCGAGAGCAACAAGGCCAACTTCGAGAAGCTCATCGAAGCCTTGAAGAGCAGCAAAGGTGGCCGACGCCTCGGGGTCTTCTCCAAGGACAAGTTCCCCGGGGACTTCCTGAAGAGCTGGAACGATTGTCTCACCCGCGAGGGCTTCGAGAAGGTCCGTGGAGGTGCCGCCGCCACCACCCCTCGATGGCTTCCCGTGGTGGCCACCACGTTATCCTCAACCCCGCCTCGGGGTGGTGGTGGTGGGGGGTTGTCTTCTCCAGGTGGACATCAGCGCGGTGGTGGCCTACACCATGGCGGCCAAAGAAGAGGGAGAGGTCAACCTGATGCGCAAAGCGGCCGCCATCACCTCCGAGGTCTTCACCAAGTTCTTCAAGGAACGGGTGATGGAGATCGTGGATGCCGACGAGGTGAGGGGAAGGTTCTGGGAGGTGTTATGGAGTCTGGGGAGGGTGGGGGGTGACCCTGTGATGATGTCACGATGATGTCATCGCCGCCTTGTAGAAGGTGAGGCACAGCAAGTTGGCGGAGTCGGTGGAGAAGGCCATCGAGGAGAAGAAGTTCCTGGCGGGGGCAGACCCCTCGGCGGTGGAGATGTGTTACCCCCCCATCATCCAGAGCGGGGGCAACTACAACCTCAAGTTCAGCGTCGTCAGGTCAGGGGAGAGGGGGGCGCAGAAACGGGGAGGGGGGACCCAAAAAAGCAATTTTTCCCCCCAAAAAAAAGAAAAATTGAAAAAAACTCACCATTTTTCCCCAAAACCCCATTTTTTTCCCCAAAACCTCCATTTTTTTCCCCGAAACCTCCTTTTTTTTCCCCAAAACCTCCATTTTTTTCCCCAAAACCTCCATTTCTTTCCCCAAAACCTCCATTTTTTCCCCCGAAACCTCCATTTTTTCCCCAAAACCTCCATTTTTTTCCCCAAAACCTCCATTTTTTTCCCCCAAACCTCCATTTTTTCCCCAAAACCTCCTTTTTTTTCCCCAAAACCTCCATTTTTTCCCCAAAACCTCCATTTTTTCCCCAAAACCTCCTTTTTTTCCCCGAAACCTCCATTTTTTTCCCCGAAACCTCCGTTTTTTTCCCCCAAAATCTCCAACATTTCCCCAACAAACTCCGTTTTTTTCCCCAAAATAATTTTAATTTCTCCAAACCCCCAAATTTTTCCATAAAACTAGCAATTTTTCCCCCAAACTTCAATTTTTCCCCAAAAAAAACAATTTTTCCAAAAAAAATTATCCCCAAAAAGCTCAAATTTTTCCCCCCAAAACCCAAGTTTTCCAAAAAACTAGCAATTTTTCCCCCCCAAACTTCAATTTTTCCCCGAAAAAACAATTTTTCCAAAAAAATTTCTTTTTTTCCCAAAAAAGCTCAAATTTTTCCCCTCAAAACCCAGTTTTTCCAAAAAACTACCCTTTTTTCCCCTAAAAAGCTCACATTTTTCCCCTAAAACCCAATTTTTCAAAAAAACGACCCTTTTTTTCCCCCCAAACCTTCAATTTTTCCCCCAAAAAACAATTTTTCCAAAAAACTATTCTTTTTTTCCCCAAAAAAGTCTCCAATTTTCCCCAAAAACATCTCCAATTTTCCCCCAAAACCCCAGTTTTTTCCAAAAAACTACCCTTTTTTCCCCTAAAATGCTCACATTTTTCCCCTAAAACCCCAACTTTTCCAAAAAACTACCTTTTTCTCAAAAAACCTCAACTTTTTCCCCCCAAAAAAAAATTTCAAAAAAACGACCCTTTTTTCCCCCCAAACCTTCAATTTTTCCCCCAAAAAACAATTTTTCCAAAAAAATACTCTTTTCCCCCAAAAAATCTCCAATTTTCCCCCAAAAATCTCCAATTTTCCCCCAAAACCCCAGTTTTTTTCCCAAAAACTACCCTTTTTTCCCCTAAAAAGCTCACATTTTTCCCCTAAAACCCAATTTTTCAAAAAAACGACCCTTTTTTCCCCCCCAAACCTTCAATTTTTCCCCAAAAAACCAATTTTTCCAAAAAAAATTCTTTTTTCCCCCAAAGAATCTCCAATTTTCCCCCAAAAAATCTCCAATTTTCCCCCAAAACCCCAGTTTTTTTCCAAAAAACTACCCTTTTTTCCCCTAAAAAGCTCACATTTTTCCCCTAAAACCCAATTTTTCAAAAAAACGACCCTTTTTCCCCCCAAACCTTCAATTTTTCCCCCAAAAAACAATTTTTCCAAAAAAACCCTCCATTTTTTTCAAAAAACTACCCATTTTCTTCCCCAAAACCCCTCGAATTTTTCCCCAAAATCCCAATTTTTCCAAAAAACTACTCATTTTTCAAAAAACCCAATTTTTCCATAAAACCTCTCAATTTTCCCAAAAAATCCAGTTTTTCAAAAGAAACTCCCTTTTTTTTAAAAAAAAAACCATTTTTTTTCAAAAAAAGCCCAATTTTTCCCCCCCAAAAAGCCTGATTTTTCAAAAAAAACACCATTTCTTTTTTTTCAAAAACCTCTAATTCCCCCCAGAAAACCCATCTTTTTTCCCAAAAAATGCTAATTTTTGAAAAAGACAAACAAACAGGATCAATTCCACCTTTTTTACCTCAAAAAAATTCCGAGGGGGAGGTTTTTCGCTCAAAAAAAGCCCAGAATGGGGTAATTCCCCTCAAAAAAAAAAAAGGCTAATTTGGCTAATTTTGCCCTTTTTCTCCCCAAAAAAGGTGTTGGGGGGGGTCAATTCCCCCCCAAAAATGTCGTGGGGGATCAACTTCACCTTTTTTACCTCAAAAAAAATTCCGAGGGGGAGGTTTTTCCCTCAAAAAAAGCCCAGAATGGGGTAATTCCCCTCAAAAAAAAAAAAGGCTAATTTGGCTAATTTTGCCCTTTTTCTCCCCAAAAAAGGTGTTGGGGGGGTTCGATTTCCCCCAAAAAATGTCAGGGGGGATCAACTCCACCTTTTTTACCTCAAAAAACAATCCGAGGGGGAAGTTTTTCCCTCAAAAAAAGCCCAGAAAGGGGCAATTCCCCTCAAAAAAAAAAAAAGGTTAATTTGGCTAATTTTGCCCTTTTTCTCCCCAAAAAAGGTGCTGGGGGGGGTCAATTCCCCCCCAAAAAATGTCGGGGGGGATCAACTCCACCTTTTTTACCTCAAAAAACATTCCGAGGGGGAAGTTTTTCCCTCAAAAAAAGCCCAGAAAGGGGCAATTCCCCTCAAAAAAAAAAAAGGCTAATTTGGCCAATTTCTCCCTTTTTCTCCCCAAAAAAGGTGTTGGGGGGGGCCAATTCCCCCCCAAAAATGTCGGGGAGGATCAACTCCACCTTTTTTACCTCAAAAAACATTCCGAGGGGGAAGTTTTTCCCTCAAAAAAAGCCCAGAAAGGGGCAATTCCCCTCAAAAAAAAAAAAGGCTAATTTGGCCAATTTTGCCCTTTTTCTCCCCAAAAAAGGTGGTGGGGGGGGTCAGTTTCCCCCAAAAAATGTCGGGGGGGATCAACTCCACCTTTTTTACCTCAAAAAAAATTCCGAGGGGGAGGTTTTTCCCTCAAAAAAAGCCCCGAAGTGGGCAATTCCCCTCAAAAAAAAAAAAAGGCCAATTTGGCCAATTTCTCCCATTTTCTCCCCAAAAAAGGTGCTGGGGGGGTCAATTCCCCCCCAAAAATGTCGGGGGGGATCAACTCCACCTTTTTTACCTCAAAAAAAATTCCGAGGGGGAAGTTTTTCCCTCAAAAAAAGCCCAGAAAGGGGCAATTCCCCTCAAAAAAAAAAAAGGCTAATTTGGCCAATTTTGCCCTTTTTCTCCCCAAAAAAGGTGGTGGGGGGGGTCAGTTTCCCCCAAAAAATGTCGGGGGGGATCAATTCCACCTTTTTTACCTCAAAAAAAATTCCGAGGGGGAGGTTTTTCCCTCAAAAAAAGCCCAGAAAGGGGTAATTCCCCTCAAAAAAAAAAAAAAGGCAATTTTGGCCAATTTCTTCCTTTTTCTCCCTAAAAAAGGTCAATTCCCAAAAAATAAAGTCGGGGGCGACCGCTTCCGCTTTTTTTTACCTCAAAAAAAAAAAAAATTCGGGGGGTGTTTGTGAAATTTCCCTTCCAAAAAAAGGCCGAAAGAGGTCATTTTTGTCAAAAGAAAAAAAAAAAAACCCCGCAATCCCAAATTTGGGCGATTTTCCCCCAAAAAAGTGGGGGGAGGGCACCCCAAATTGTCCCCAAGGGGGGGGTGGCGGGACACCGTGTTGAGGTGTGTGTGTGTGTCCCCCCTCCGTTAGCGACAAGAACCACATGCATTTCGGGGCCATCACCTGCGCCATGGGCATCCGCTACAAGTCCTACTGCTCCAACCTGGTGAGGACCTTGATGGTGGACCCACCTCAGGAGATGCAGGACCACTACGCCTTCCTCCTCCAGCTCCAGGAGGAGATGCTGAAGGAGATGAGACACGGTGAGGACCTCTCTTGAAGTTCTACCACGGCGTGGACCTCTCGGAGGTCTTCCAAAACCCACCTCGAGATCTTCCTTCAAAGCCTACGGAGATACGACCACCAACCGTCTTGTTGGGTTCTTCCAGGAACCAAACTCTGCGACGTCTACGGCGCCGTCATGGACCTGGTGAAGAAACAGAAGCCGGAGCTGTTGAGCAAGATCACCAAGAATTTGGGGTGAGAATGAAGGGTTTTGGGGAGATTTGGAAAGGTCGGGGGACATCTCGGTGACCCACCTGATGGCATCTCCCCGTAGCTTCGCCATGGGCATCGAGTTCCGGGAGGGCTCCTTGGTCATCAACAGCAAGAACCAACACCGGCTCAAGAAAGGTGAGGAGAACTTCAGCCCACCCCAAAATTGGCTTTTTTCACCCCAAAAAGGTCCTCTTCGTCCAAAAAAAGGCCTTTTCCACCCCAAAACGGTTCTTTTCAACCGCAAAATTGGCCTTTTCCGCCCCAAAATGTTGTCCCACCAGCCCAAAATTGTCCTTTTCCACCCCAAAATGTTGTCCCACCAGCCCAAAATTGTCCTTTTCCACCCCAAAATGTTGTCCCACCAGCCCAAAATTGTCCTTTTCCACCCAAAATTGTCCTTTTCCACCCAAAATCTTGTTCCACCACCTCAAATTGTTGTCCCCCGCCCCAAAACTGTCACTTTTCCCCCCAAAATTTGTCCCACCGCCCAAAATTGTCCTTTTCCACCCCAAAATCTTATCCCACCAGCCAAAATTATCCATTTTCACCCCAAAACGGTCCTTTTCCACCCAAAAGTCTCCTTTTCCGCCCAAAATGTTGTCCTACCCCCCAAAATTGTCCATTTTTACTCCAGAAAGGTCCTTTTCCACCCCGAAATTGCCCTTTTCCGCTCAAAATTGCCCTTTTCTGCCCCAAATCTCATCCCACCACCCGAACTTCTGCTCCTGACCCAAAATCGCTCTTTTCCACCCCAAAATTGCCCTTTTCCACCCCAAAATTGCCCTTTTCCACCCAAAATCTTGTTCCGCCACCTCATAATGTTGTCCGCGCACCCCAAAATTGTCATTTTTCACCCCAAAATTGTTCTCTTTCACCCAAAATTGTCCTTCCCCCCAAAAAAGGTTCTTTTCCACCCAAAATTGTCCTTTTCCACCCAAAATTGTCCTTTTCCACCCAAAATCTTGTTCCACCGCCTCAAATTGTTGTCCCCCGCCCCAAAACTGTCACTTTTCCCCCCAAAATTTGTCCCACCAGCCCAAAATTGTCCTTTTCCACCCCAAAATCTTATCCCACCAGCCAAAATTATCCATTTTCACCCCAAAACGGTCCTTTTCCACCCAAAAGTCTCCTTTTCCGCCCAAAATGTTGTCCTACCCCCCAAAATTGTCCATTTTTACTCCAGAAAGGTCCTTTTCCACCCCGAAATTGCCCTTTTCCGCTCAAAATTGCCCTTTTCTGCCCCAAATCTCATCCCACCACCTGAACTTCTGCTCCTGACCCAAAATCGCTCTTTTCCACCCCAAAATTGCCCTTTTCCACCCCAAAATTGCCCTTTTCCACCCAAAATCTTGTTCCGCCACCTCATAATGTTGTCCGAGCATCCCAAAATTGTCATTTTTCACCCCAAAATTGTTCTCTTTCACCCAAAATTGTCCTTCCCCCCCAAAAAAGGTTCTTTTCCACCCAAAATTGTCCTTTTCCACCCAAAATCGTCCTTTTCCACCCAAAATCTTCTTCCACCGCCTCAAATTGTTGTCCCCCGCCCCAAAACTGTCACTTTTCCCCCCAAAATGTTGTCCCACCAGCCCAAAATTGTCCTTTTCCACCCCAAAATCTTATCCCACCAGCCAAAATTATCCATTTTCACCCCAAAACGGTCCTTTTCCACCCAAAAGTCTCCTTTTCCGCCCAAAATGTTGTCCTACCCCCCAAAATTGTCCATTTTTACTCCAGAAAGGTCCTTTTCCACCCCAAAATTGCCCTTTTCCGCTCAAAATTGCCCTTTTCTGCCCCAAATCTCATCCCACCACCTGAACTTCTGCTCCTGACCCAAAATCGCTCTTTTCCACCCCAAAATTGCCCTTTTCCACCCAAAATCTTGTTCCGCCACCTCATAATGTTGTCCGCGCACCCCAAAATTGTCATTTTTCACCCCAAAATTGTTCTCTTTCACCCAAAATTGTCCTTCCCCCCCAAAAAAGGTTCTTTTCCACCCAAAATTGTCCTTTTCCACCCAAAATTGTCCTTTTCCACCCAAAATCGTCCTTTTCCACCCAAAATCTTGTTCCACCGCCTCAAATTGTTGTCCCCCGCCCCAAAACTGTCACTTTTCCCCCCAAAATGTTGTCCCACCGGCCCAAAATTGTCCTTTTCCACCCCAAAATCTTATCCCACCAGCCAAAATTATCCATTTTCACCCCAAAACGGTCCTTTTCCACCCAAAAGTCTCCTTTTCCGCCCAAAATGTTGTCCTACCCCCCAAAATTGTCCATTTTTACTCCAGAAAGGTCCTTTTCCACCCCGAAATTGCCCTTTTCCGCTCAAAATTGCCCTTTTCTGCCCCAAATCTCATCCCACCACCTGAACTTCTGCTCCTGACCCAAAATCGCTCTTTTCCACCCCAAAATTGCCCTTTTCCACCCAAAATCTTGTTCCGCCACCTCATAATGTTGTCCGAGCACCCCAAAATTGTCATTTTTCACCCCAAAATTGTTCTCTTTCACCCAAAATTGTCCTTCCCCCCAAAAAAGGTTCTTTTCCACCCAAAATTGTCCTTTTCCACCCAAAATTGTCCTTTTCCACCCAAAATCGTCCTTTTCCACCCAAAATCTTCTTCCACCGCCTCAAATTGTTGTCCCCCGCCCCAAAACTGTCACTTTTCCCCCAAAATGTTGTCCCACCAGCCCAAAATTGTCCTTTTCCACCCCAAAATCTTATCCCATCAGCCAAAATTATCCATTTTCACCCCAAAACGTCCTTTTCCACCCAAAAGTCTCCTTTTCCGCCCAAAATGTTGTCCTACCCCCCAAAATTGTCCATTTTTACTCCAGAAAGGTCCTTTTCCACCCCGAAATTGCCCTTTCCGCTCAAAATTGCCCTTTTCTGCCCCAAATCTCATCCCACCACCTGAACTTCTGCTCCTGACCCAAAATCGCTCTTTTCCACCCCAAAATTGCCCTTTTCCACCCAAAATCTTGTTCCGCCACCTCATAATGTTGTCCGCGCACCCCAAAATTGTCATTTTTCACCCCAAAATTGTTCTCTTTCACCCAAAATTGTCCTTCCCCCCAAAAAAAGGTTCTTTTCCACCCAAAATTGTCCTTTTCCACCCAAAATCGTCCTTTTCCACCCAAAATCTTGTTCCACCGCCTCAAATTGTTGTCCCCCGCCCCAAAACTGTCACTTTTCCCCCCAAAATTTGTCCCGCCGCCCAAAATTGTCCTTTTCCACCCCAAAATCTTATCCCACCAGCCAAAATTATCCATTTTCACCCCAAAACGGTCCCTTTTCACCCAAAAGTCTCCTTTTCCGCCCAAAATGTTGTCCTACCCCCCAAAATTGTCCATTTTTACTCCAGAAAGGTCCTTTTCCACCCCGAAATTGCCCTTTTCCGCTCAAAATTGCCCTTTTCTGCCCCAAATCTCATCCCACCACCTGAACTTCTGCTCCTGACCCAAAATCGCTCTTTTCCACCCCAAAATTGCCCTTTTCCACCCCAAAATTGCCCTTTTTACCCCAAAATCTTGTTCCGCCACCTCATAATGTTGTCCGAGCATCCCAAAATTGTCATTTTTCACCCCAAAATTGTTCTCTTTCACCCAAAATTGTCCTTCCCCCCCCAAAAAGGTTCTTTTCCACCCAAAATTGTCCTTTTCCACCCAAAATCGTCCTTTTCCATCCAAAATCGTCCTTTTCCACCCAAAATCTTCTTCCACCGCCTCAAATTGTTGTCCCCCGCCCCAAAACTGTCACTTTTCCCCCCAAAATGTTGTCCCACCAGCCCAAAATTGTCCTTTTCCACCCAAAATGATGATGTCCCACCACCCGAGACGTTGTCTCACCACCCAAACTTCTCCTCCTGACCCAAAATTGTCCTTTTTCGCCCCAAAACCTTCTCCCTCCACCTCTCCTTAGGGATGGTCTTCAGCATCAACGTGGGCTTCTCGGACCTGCCCAACCGGGAGGGGAAGCGGCCGGAGGAGAAGACCTACGCCCTCTTCCTCGGGGACACCGTCCTGGTGGACGAGGTGACACCACGGGGACCTTCTGGGCACCGTGGGGACCTCCTGGGGTGGGAGGTGGGGGGAGACCTTCTGGGATGAGGTGGGACCTCGAGGAGCTCCTGGAGACCTCAGGGACCTCCTCGGTTGGGAGCTTCTGGGGTGGGGTGGGACCTCCTGGAGACACCTTGGAGATCTCCTGAGGTGGGATCTCCTGGGGACTTTGGGGATCTCCTGGAGTGGGACCTTCTGGGGTGAGGTGGGACCTCAGGGATCTCCTGGAGACCTCGGGGACCTCCTGGGGTGGGATGTCAGGGACCTCCTGGGGACCTTCTGGGGTGAGGTGGGACCTCCTGGAGATCTCGGGGACCTCCTGGGGTGGGAGGTGGGGGGAGACCTTCTGGGATGAGGTGGGACCTCGAGGAGCTCCTGGAGACCTCAGGGACCTCCTCGGTTGGGAGCTTCTGGGGTGGGGTGGGACCTCCTGGAGACACCTTGGAGATCTCCTGAGGTGGGATCTCCTGGGGACTTTGGGGATCTCCTGGAGTGGGACCTTCTGGGGTGAGGTGGGACCTCAGGGACCTCCTGGAGACCTCGGGGACCTCCTGGGGTGGGATGTCAGGGACCTCCTGGGGACCTTCTGGGGTGAGGTGGGACCTCCTGGAGATCTCGGGGACCTCCTGGGGTGGGAGGTGGGGGGAGACCTTCTGGGGTGAGGTGGGACCTCGAGGAGCTCCTGGAGACCTCAGGGACCTCCTCGGTTGGGAGCTTCTGGGGTGGGGTGGGACCTCCTGGAGACACCTTGGAGATCTCCTGAGGTGGGATCTCCTGGGGACTTTGGGGATCTCCTGGAGTGGGACCTTCTGGGGTGAGGTGGGACCTCAGGGACCTCCTGGAGACCTCGGGGACGTCCTGGGGTGGGATGTCAGGGACCTCCTGGGGACCTTCTGGGGTGAGGTGGGACCTCCTGGAGATCTCGGGGACCTCCTGGGGTGGGAGGTGGGGGGAGACCTTCTGGGATGAGGTGGGACCTCGAGGAGCTCCTGGAGACCTCAGGGACCTCCTCGGTTGGGAGCTTCTGGGGTGGGGTGGGACCTCCTGGAGACAGACACCTTGGAGATCTCCTGAGGTGGGATCTCCTGGGGACTTTGGGGATCTCCTGGAGTGGGACCTTCTGGGGTGAGGTGGGACCTCAGGGACCTCCTGGAGACCTCGGGGACGTCCTGGGGTGGGATGTCAGGGACCTCCTGGGGACCTTCTGGGGTGAGGTGGGACCTCCTGGAGATCTCGGGGACCTCCTGGGGTGGGAGGTGGGGGGAGACCTTCTGGGATGAGGTGGGACCTCGAGGAGCTCCTGGAGACCTCAGGGACCTCCTCGGTTGGGAGCTTCTGGGGTGGGGTGGGACCTCCTGGAGACACCTTGGAGATCTCCTGAGGTGGGATCTCCTGGGGACCTTGGGGATCTCCTGGAGTGGGACCTTCTGGGGTGAGGTGGGACCTCAGGGACCTCCTGGAGACCTCGGGGACCTCGTGGGGTGGGATGTCAGGGACCTCCTGGGGACCTTCTGGGGTGAGGTGGGACCTCCTGGAGATCTCGGGGACCTCCTGGGGTGGGAGGTGGGAGGAGACCTTCTGGGATGAGGTGGGACCTCGAGGAGCTCCTGGAGACCTCAGGGACCTCCTCGGTTGGGAGCTTCTGGGGTGGGGTGGGACCTCCTGGAGACACCTTGGAGATCTCCTGAGGTGGGATCTCCTGGGGACTTTGGGGATCTCCTGGAGTGGGACCTTCTGGGGTGAGGTGGGACCTCAGGGACCTCCTGGAGACCTCGGGGACCTCCTGGGGTGGGATGTCAGGGACCTCCTGGGGACCTTCTGGGGTGAGGTGGGACCTCGAGGAGCTCCTGGAGACCTCAGGGACCTCCTCGGTTGGGAGCTTCTGGGGTGGGGTGGGACCTCCTGGAGACACCTTGGAGATCTCCTGAGGTGGGATCTCCTGGGGACCTTGGGGATCTCCTGGAGTGGGACCTTCTGGGGTGAGGTGGGACCTTCTGGGGTGAGGTGGGACCTCAGGGACCTCCTGGAGACCTCGGGGACGTCCTGGGGTGGGATGTCAGGGACCTCCTGGGGACCTTCTGGGGTGAGGTGGGACCTCCTGGAGATCTCGGGGACCTCCTGGGGTGGGAGGTGGGGGGAGACCTTCTGGGATGAGGTGGGACCTCGAGGAGCTCCTGGAGACCTCAGGGACCTCCTCGGTTGGGAGCTTCTGGGGTGGGGTGGGACCTCCTGGAGACACCTTGGAGATCTCCTGAGGTGGGATCTCCTGGGGACTTTGGGGATCTCCTGGAGTGGGACCTTCTGGGGTGAGGTGGGACCTCAGGGATCTCCTGGAGACCTCGGGGACCTCCTGGGGTGGGATGTCAGGGACCTCCTGGGGACCTTCTGGGGTGAGGTGGGACCTCCTGGAGATCTCGGGGACCTCCTGGGGTGGGAGGTGGGGGGAGACCTTCTGGGATGTGGTGGGACCTCGAGGAGCTCCTGGAGACCTCAGGGACCTCCTGGAGACCTCGGGGACCTCCTGGGGTGGGATGTCAGGGACCTCCTGGGGACCTTCTGGGGTGAGGTGGGACCTCCTGGAGATCTCGGGGACCTCCTGGGGTGGGAGGGACCTTCTGGGATGGGATCGTCAGGGGCGGGACCTCCTGGCCACCTTGAGGACCTCCTGGAATGGGACCTTCAGGGGTGGGGTGGGACCTCCTGGAGATCTCAAGGACCTTCTGGAGTGGTGGGACCTTCTGTGGTGGGACCTACTGGGGTGGGACATTATGGGGTGAGGTGGGGTCTCAAGGACTTCCTGGGGTGGGGTCTTCTGGGGACCTGGGGGACCTCCTGGGGTGGGATCTTCTGGGATGGGATGGGACCTTCTGGGGACCTCCAGGGGTGGGGTGGGACCTCCTGGACCTCCCCCCTCGATGGTCAACCAGGTCCTTCCTCCCCCAGGAGGGTCCGGCCACCGTCCTCACTTCCGTCAAGAAGAAGGTGAAGAACGTCGGCATCTTCCTCAAGGTGACACCACGTTGGGGCCAAATCCTTCCGTTTTGGGCAAAAACTCCCTTTAGTAAAAAAACCTAAATTTTGTTGGTTTCACCCCAAAACCCCATAGAACGAGGACGAGGAGGAGGAAGAGGAAGAGAAGGACGAAGCTGAAGATCTTCTGGGGAGAAGCTCCCGGGCGGCGCTGCTGACGGAGAGGACACGGGTGGGTGGTCAACCTAGGGTGGGATGTTCTCCTTGGAGGTCCACCTGGGGTTGGAGATCCACCTGGGGTTGGGTGGTCCACCTGGGGTTAGATTGTCCACCTGGGGTGGGACGTCCACCTTTGAGGTCCACCTGGGTTTGGGTGTCCACCTTGGAGGTCCACTGGGAGTTGGGTGGGAGTTAGTTAGGTTCTCCACCTTGATGGTCCACCTGGATGGGTTCTCCGCCTCAGTTCTCCACCTGAGTGGCTTATCCCATGGATTGTCTACGTGGGGTGGATTCTCCAGCTCCATGGTCACCTGAGGGGTGGGTTGTCACCTCTGTGTGTCCCCCCCTCCTAGAACGAGTTGACGGCCGAGGAGAAGCGTCGGGCCCACCAGAAGGAGTTGGCCGCCCAACTCAACGAAGAGGCCCGACGGCGCCTGACAGAGCAGAAGGGGGAGCAGCAGATCCAAAAGTAACCCCAAAACCCCCCCCCCCCCATTTTTTGGGGGTAAAACCCTACAATTTGAGGGGGGTTGGACCTTCTCCATCACCATCTCCACCATCTCCAGGGCCAGGAAATCCAACATCTCCTACAAGAACCCGGCCTTGATGCCCAAGGAGCCCCACATCCGGGAGATGAAGATCTACATCGATAAGAAGTACGAGACCGTCATCATGCCCGTCTTCGGCATCGCCACCCCCTTCCACATCGCCACCATCAAGGTGAGGACAACGTCCCCGCCAAAGCCACCTGAGATACCCTCAAGGAAGAACCTGGAGGATTTGGGTGGGATCTGGGGAGGTTCTGGTGGGGCTAGAGGTGGGTTTTGGCGTTCCACCATCATCTCAAGGTGATTTTGGGGTTCCACCATCGTCTCAATGTGGTTTTGGGGTCCCACCATCAACCCAACCTTCTCCCCAACCTTCATCCCAAGGTGCTTTTGGGTTCCCACCACCATCCCAATGTAGTTTTGGGGTCCCGCCTTCTTTCCAACCTTTATCCCAAGGTGGTTTTGGGGTCCCACCACTATCTCAAGGTGGTTTTGGGGTCCTACCATCAGCCCAACCTTCTCCCTAACCTTCAACCCAAGGTGGTTTTGGGGTCCCACCACTATCTCAAGGTGGTTTTGGGGTCCTACCATCAGCCCAACCTTCTCCCTAACGTTCAACCCAAGGTGGTTTTGGGTTCCCACCATCAACCAAAGGTTCTTTTGGGCTCCCACCTCCAACCCCAATGTAGTTTTGGGGTCCCACCTTCTCCCCAACCCTCAACCCGACGTAGTTTTGGGTTCCCACCACCATCCCAAGGTGCTTTTGGGCTCTTACCTCCATCCCAACGTAGATTTGGGATCCCACCTCCAACCCAAGGTAGTTTTGGGGTCCCACCTTCCCCCCAACCTTCAACCCAAGGTGCTTTTGGGGTCCCACCATCAACCAAACCTCAAACTCAAGATGCTTTTGGCTTCCCACCGCCATCCCAACGTAGTTTTGGGTTCCCACCACCACCCGTAGGTTCTTTTGGGCTCCTTCCTCCGACCCCAACGTAGTTTTGGGTTCCCACCACCCCCCTCATCTCCTTCTGAGCTTCGCCCCTCCTCCCCTTCCGTTTTTGGAGTTGACCGTGTCTTCTTCTCACCCCCCACCCCACCCCAGAACATCAGCATGTCGGTGGAAGGCGATTACACCTACCTCCGCATCAACTTCTACTGCCCGGGCAGCGCCTTGGGTCGCAACGAGGGCAACATCTTCCCCAACCCCGAGGCCACCTTCGTCAAGGAGATGTGAGGACCCACCACCACCAACCACCACCACCACCGGAGGACCTCTTGGGGTGGCTTTTTAGAAGGTCCTAGAGGTCTTCTCCAACCTTCTCCTCATCCCCACCCCGCAGCACCTATAGGGCCTCCAACATGAAGACCCCCGGGGAGCAGACGGTCCCCGCCCTCAACCTCCAAAACGCTTTTCGCATCATCAAGGAGGTCCAAAAACGCTACAAAACCCGGGAGGCCGAGGAGAAGGAGAAGGAGGTGACGGAGCGTCCCACCACGAGGTGTTACGGAGTCTCCTGGACCTCCCGGAGATGGTAGGACCATCGCCTCTTGGTTGTCTTCTCCAGGGCATCGTCAAACAAGACTCCTTGGTGATCAACCTCAACCGTTCCAACCCCAAGTTGAAGGACCTCTATATCAGGCCCAACATTGCCCAGAAGAGGATGCAGGGTTCCTTGGAGGCCCACGTCAACGGTATGGACCTCCTGGTGGGATTTATGGACCTTCTGAAAGTCTGGAGGAGGTCACTGGGTGGGTTGTCTTCTTCTCCCCAGGGTTCCGCTTCACTTCAGTGCGCGGGGACAAGGTGGACATCCTCTACAACAACATCAAACACGCCGTCTTCCAACCGTGCGACGGGGAGATGATCATCGTCCTCCACTTCCACCTCAAGGTCTTCTCCTAGCCGGTGGGGACGGGATGGTCGAGGGCTTGCTTCTCCTCGGTGGTGGCATCTCAAAGGTCTTCTCCATCCTCACCCCCCCCCACCCCAGAACGCCATCATGTTCGGGAAGAAGCGTCACACGGACGTTCAGTTCTACACGGAGGTCGGAGAGATCACCACCGACCTGGGCAAGCACCAACACATGCACGACCGCGATGACCTCTACGCCGAGCAGGTAAGATCTCCGCGGAGATCCACCAGAAGCTCTTGAGATGCCACCACCAAGACCCCTTTGGTTGACCCACCTCTCCCCACAGATGGAGCGGGAGATGAGGCACAAGCTCAAGACGGCCTTCAAGAACTTCATCGAGAAGGTGGAGGCCCTCACCAAGGAGGAGCTGGAGTTCGAGGTCCCCTTCCGGGAGCTGGGGTGAGGTGGACATCATCTCCTAGGGGTTCTTCTGGTGGTGGGATGGTGACTTCGGGGCTTTTTGTGGGGTCTCCTGGTGGTTTTTGGGGGGTTTCTCGTGGTTTTTGGGGTCTCCTCATGTTTTTTGGCGTCTTCTCGTAGTATTTTGGGCTCTCCTCCTGGTTTCTTGGTGTCTCCTGGTGGTTCCTTGGGGTCTCCTCATGGTTCCTTGGGGTCTCCTGGTGGTTTTCTGGGGTCTCCTCGTGGGTTTTTTGGGGTCTCCTCATGTTTTTTGGGGTCTCCTCATGTTTTTTGGCGTCTTCTCGTAGTAATTTGGGCTCTCCTCATGGTTTCTTGGTGTCTCCTGGTGGTTCCTTGGGGTCTCCTCATGGTTCCTTGGGGTCTCCTGGTGGTTTTCTGGGGTCTCCTCGTGGGTTTTTTGGGGTCTCCTCATGTTTTTTGGGGTCTCCTCATGTTTTTTGGCGTCTTCTCGTAGTATTTTGGGCTCTCCTCCTGGTTTCTTGGTGTCTCCTGGTGGTTCCTTGGGGTCTCCTCATGGTTCCTTGGGGTCTCCTGGTGGTTTTTGGGGGGTCTCCTGGTAGTTTTTTGGCGTCTTCTCGTGGTTCCTTGGGGTCTCCTCATGGTTCCTTGGGGTCTCCTGGTGGTTTTCTGGGGTGTCCTCGTTGGTTTTTGGTGTCTCCTGATGTTTTTTGGGGTCTCCTCATGGTTTCTTGGGGTCTCCTGATGCTTTTTGGTGCCTCTTGATGGTTCCTTGGGGTCTCCTGGTGGTTTCTTGGGGTCTCCTCATGGTTCTTTGGGGTCTCCTGGTAGTTTTTTGGGGTCTTCCCGAGGTTTTTTGGCCTCTCCTCATGTTTTTTTGGTGTCTCCTGGTGGTTCCTTGGGGTCTCCTGGTGGTTTTCTGGGGTCTCCTCGTGGGTTTTTGGTGTCTCCTGATGTTTTCTGGGGTCTCCTCATGGTTTCTTGGGGTCTCCTGATGCTTTTTGGTGCCTCTTGATGGTTCCTTGGTGTCTCCTGGTGGTTTCTTGGGGTCTCCTCATGGTTCTTTGGGGTCTCCTGGTGGTTTTTGGGGGGTCTCCTGGTAGTTTTTTGGCGTCTTCTCGTGGTATTTTGGGGTCTCCTGGTGGTTCCTTGGGGTCTCCTGGTGGTTTTCTGGGGTGTCCTCGTGGGTTTTTGGCCTCTCCTGATGTTTTTTGGGGTCTCCTCATGGTTTCTTGGGGTCTCCTGATGCTTTTTGGTGCCTCTTGATGGTTCCTTGGGGTCTCCTGGTGGTTTCTTGGGGTCTCCTTGTGGTTCTTTGGGGTCTCCTGGTGGTTTTTGGGGGGTCTCCTGGTAGTTTTTTGGCCTCTCCTCATGTTTTTTTGGTGTCTCCTGGTGGTTCCTTGGGGTCTCCTGGTGGTTTTCTGGGGTCTCCTCGTGGGTTTTTGGTGTCTCCTGATGTTTTCTGGGGTCTCCTCATGGTTTCTTGGGGTCTCCTGATGCTTTTTGGTGCCTCTTGATTGTTCCTTGGGGTCTCCTGGTGGTTTCTTGGGGTCTCCTCATGGTTCTTTGGGGTCTCCTGGTGGTTTTTGGGGGGTCTCCTGGTAGTTTTTTGGCGTCTTCTCGTGGTATTTTGGGGTCTCCTGGTGGTTCCTTGGGGTCTCCTGGCTTTTTGGCATCTCCTCATGGATTTTGGGGGTTGTCCGTGTCCCCCTCTCAGGTTCAACGGCGCCCCCTATCGCAGCACCTGCCTCCTCCAACCCACCAGCAGCGCCTTGGTCAACTGCACCGAGTGGGTAAGTCCTCCTTGGGACTTCCACCGTGGAGTTCCACCACCGCCGCCGTGGAGTGGTCCACCACCCACTTGGGGGTCAAACCCCCGCCCCACTGATGTCCTGCCCCCTTCTTCTACTTCCCCAAGCCCCCCTTCGTGGTCACCCTGGACGAGGTGGAGCTCATCCACTTCGAGAGGGTCCAGTTCCACCTCAAGAACTTCGACATGGTCATCGTCTACAAGGACTACAGCAAGAAGGTCACCATGATCAACGCCATCCCAGTGGCCTCTTTGGACCCAATCAAGGAGTGGCTCAAGTAGGTCCCGCCCACCACCACCCCCCCTACTTTGACCCCACCCGCTTCCCCTTGGCCCCGCCCACCTTTGGTCACACCGCTTCCTTCTTCTCCAGCTCCTGTGACCTCAAGTACACGGAGGGCGTCCAGTCCCTCAACTGGACCAAGATCATGAAGACCATCGTGGACGACCCCGAGGGCTTCTTCGAGCAGGGGGGGTGGTCCTTCCTGGAACCCGAGGGCGAGGTACCACCACCCCACCCCTCCCCCACAGTGTCACCACCCCCCCCCCCCACCCCACCTCGGTGGCACCGACCGCCCCCTGGTGGCACCACCCTTGGGTTGTCCCCATCCCCTTGGTGGCCCCGTCTTCAGGTTCTCCCTATTTCCAGGTTGTCCCCAACCCTTTGTTGTCTCCACCTTGGGTTGTCCCCACCCCAGCTTCTCCAGGTTGTCCCCATCCTTGGTGTCCCCATCTTCGCGTTGTCCCCACCTTGGGTTGTCCCCACCCCAGCTTCTCCAGGTTGTCCCCATCCTTGGTGTCCCCATCTTCGCGTTGTCTCCACCTTGGGTTGTCCCCACCCCAGCTTCTCCAGGTTGTCCCCACCCTTGCTGTCCCCACTCTCTTGGTGTCCCCACCTCTAGGTTGTCCCCAACCCTTGTTGTCCCCACCTTGGGTTGTCCCCACCCCAGCTTCTCCAGGTTGTCCCCATCCTTGATGTCCCCATCTTCGCGTTGTCCCCACCTTGGGTTGTCCCCACCCTTGCTGTCCCCGCTCCCTTGGTGTCCCCACCTCTAGGTTGTCCCCAACCCTTGATGTCCCCACCTTGGGTTGTCCCCACCCCAGCTTCTCCAGGTTGTCCCCATCCTTGGTGTCCCCATCTTCGCATTGTCCCCACCTTGGGTTGTCCCCACCTTTGCTGTCCCCACTCTCTTGGTGTCCCCACCTCTAGGTTGTCCCCAACCCTTGTTGTCCCCACCTTGGGTTGTCCCCACCCCAGCTTCTCCAGGTTGTCCCCATCCTTGGTGTCCCCATCTTCGCGTTGTCCCCACCTCTAGGTTGTCCCCACCCCTTGATGTCCCCACCTTGGGTTGTCCCCACCCCAGCTTCTCCAGGTTGTCCCCATCCTTGGTGTCCCCATCTTCGCGTTGTCCCCACCTTGGGTTGTCCCCACCCTTGCTGTCCTCGCTCCCTTGGTGTCCCCACCTCTAGGTTGTCCCCAACCCTTGTTGTCTCCACCTTGGGTTGTCCCCACCCTTGCTGTCCCCGCTCTCTTGGTGTCCCCACCTCTAGGTTGTCCCCACCCCTTGATGTCCCCACCTTGGGTTGTCCCCACCCCAGCTTCTCCAGGTTGTCCCCATCCTTGGTGTCCCCATCTTCGCGTTGTCCCCACCTTGGGTTGTCCCCACCCTTGCTGTCCCCGCTCCCTTGGTGTCCCCACCTCTAGGTTGTCCCCACCCCTTGATGTCCCCACCTTGGGTTGTCCCCACCCCAGCTTCTCCAGGTTGTCCCCACCCTTGCTGTCCCCGCTCCCTTGGTGTCCCCACCTCTACGTTGTCCCCACCCCTTGATGTCCCCACCTTGGGTTGTCCCCACCCCAGCTTCTCCAGGTTGTCCCCATCCTTGATGTCCCCATCTTCGCGTTGTCCCCACCTTGGGTTGTCCCCACCCTTGCTGTCCCCGCTCCCTTGGTGTCCCCACCTCTAGGTTGTCCCCACCCCTTGATGTCTCCACCTTGGGTTGTCCCCACCCCAGCTTCTCCAGGTTGTCCCCACCCCTGGTGTCCCCATCTTCGTGTTGTCCCCACCTTGGGTTGTCCCCACCCCTTGATGTCCCCACCTTGGGTTGTCCCCACCCCAGCTTCTCCAGGTTGTCCCCATCCTTGGTGTCCCCATCTTCGCATTGTCCCCACCTTGGGTTGTCCCCACCCCTTGATGTCTCCACCTTGGGTTGTCCCCACCCCAGCTTCTCCAGGTTGTCCCCATCCTTGGTGTCTCCATCTTCGCATTGTCCCCACCTTGGGTTGTCCCCACCCTTGCTGTCCCCGCTCCCTTGGTGTCCCCACCTCTAGGTTGTCCCCACCCCTTGATGTCCCCACCTTGGGTTGTCCCCACCCCAGCTTCTCCAGGTTGTCCCCATCCTTGGTGTCCCCATCTTCGCATTGTCCCCACCTTGGGTTGTCCCCACCCTTGCTGTCCTCGCTCTCTTGGTGTCCCCACCTCTAGGTTGTCCCCACCCCTTGATGTCTCCACCTTGGGTTGTCCCCACCCCAGCTTCTCCAGGTTGTCCCCACCCCTTGGGTTGTCCTCATCTCCAGGTTGTCCCCACCTTGGGTTGTCCCCCGCCTTGAGGTTCTCCAGGTTGTCCCCATCCTTGATGTCCCCAACCCCGGGTTCTCCAGGTTGTCTCCACCCCTTGGCTTGTCCCCACCCTTGGTGTCCCCACTCCCAGGTTGTCCCCACCCCAAGTTCTCCAGGTTGTCCCCATCCTTGGTGTCCCCATCTTCAGGTTCTCCCCACCCCTCGATGTCACCGCCCCTTGGGTTGTCCCCATCCTTAGTGTCCCCATCTCCAGGTTGGCCCCAGCTTGTGTTGTCCCCAACCCCAGGTTCTCCAGGTTGTCCCCATCTCCAGGTTGTCCCCATCTCCAGGTTGTCCCCATCATCTCCAGGTTGTCCCCCCCCCTCCTTGGGTTGTCCCCACCCCCCTTGGGTTGTCCCCCCACCCTCAGGTTGTCCCCACGTCCCCATCCCCGTTGTCCCCAGGGCAGTGACGCGGAGGTGGGGGAGTCGGAGTCGGAGATGGAGGACGAGACCTTCAACCCCTCAGAGGAGGACTACGAGGAGGAGGAGGAGGACAGCGACGAAGACTACTCCTCCGAGGCCGAGGAGTCAGGTACGTCCCCAAGGCGGGGGGTGGCACGCCCCCAAGGGGGTGGCCCAGACCTCAAGAGGCCACCACGTCCCCTTGGAGGCCACCAGAACCCCATGGAGGCCACCAGAACCCCTTGGAGGCCACCACGTCCCCATGGAGTCCCACCAAAACCCCTGGGAGATACCACCTACCTCCCTTTGAAGGCCACCACGCCCCCATAGAGGCCACCACGTCCCCCTGCCACCCCATGGGGGCCACCTTAACCCCCTTGGTGGCCACCACGTCCCCTTGGGTGACCCCCACGTCCCCATGGAGTCCCACCAAAACCCCTGGGAGATACCACCTACCTCCCTTTGAAGGCCACCACGTCCCCCTGCCACCCCATGGGGGCCACCCCAAGCCCTTGGTGGCCACCATGTCCCCACGGAGTCCCACCACGTCTCCACGGAGTCCCACCAAAACCCCTGGGAGATACCACCCGCCTCCCTTTGGAGGTCACCACCTCCCGCCACGTCCCCACGGGGGCCACCATGACCCACGGGGGGCCACCCCAACCCCTTGGTGGCCACCACGTCTCCATGGGGGGCCACCACGTCCCCACGGAGTCCCACCAAAACCCCCGGGAGATACCACCCGCCTCCCTTTGGAGGCCGCCACCTCCCGCCACGTCCCCACGGGGGCCACCATGACCCACGGGGGGCCACCCCAACCCCTCAGTGGCCACCACGTCCCCATGGGGGGCCACCACATCCCCACGGAGTCCCACCAAAACCCCTAGGAGATACCACCTACCTCCCTTTGGAGGCCACCACGTCCTCCTGCCACCCCATGGGGGCCACCCCAAGCCCTTGGTGGCCACCACGTCCCCATGGGGGGCCACCACGTCCCCACGGAGTCCCACCACGTCTTCACGGAGTCCCACCAAAACCCCCGGGAGATACCACCTACCTCCCTTTGAAGGCCACCACGTCCCCCTGCCACCCCATGGGGGCCACCCCAACCCCTTGGTGGCCACCACGTCTCCATGGGGGGCCACCATGTCCCCACGGAGTCCCACCAAAACCCCTAGGAGATACCACCTGCCTCCCTTTGGAGGCCACCACCTCCCGCCACATCCCCACGGGGGCCACCCCAACCCCTTGGTGGCCACCCCAAGCCCTTGGTGGCCACCACGTCCCCACGGAGTCCCACCACGTCTCCACGGAGTCCCACCAAAACCCCTAGGAGATACCACCTACCTCCCTTTAAAGGCCACCATGTCCCCCTGCCACCCCATGGGGGCCACCATGACCCACGGGGGGCCACCCCAACCCCTCGGTGGCCACCACGTCCCCATGGGGGGGGCCACCACGTCCCCACGGGGTCCCACCACCCCCTTGTGTGTGTGTGTCCCTCCCCCCGCAGACTACTCCAAGGAGTCCCTGGGGAGCGAGGAGGAGAGCGGCAAAGACTGGGATGAACTGGAGGAAGAAGCTCGAAAAGGTGGGGTGCCGGGGGGGGGGTGGGGGTGTGGGGGAGGGGCCACGGGGACACCTGGGTGACAACCCCACCCCCCCCAACATTGTCTTCTCCACCACCCCACCCCACCACCACCACCAACAGCCGACCGGGAGAGCCAGTACGAGGAAGAGGAGGAGAGCGGCCGCGGGCGCAAGAGGAAGGTCCCCCCCGGCCGAGGACACCACCCCCGCCACCCCCCACCCCCCAAGAAGAAGAGGAAGTAGAGGGGGGGGGAGGGGGGGGGGAGGGGGGGGGGGGGGACACCCCACCACCACCACCACCCCCCATCCCCCCACCCCCACCCCCGGGGACAATTTGGGGGCCCCTCGGAGAAAATTTGGGGGAAATTCGAGGGGTTTGGGGGGAAATTTGAGGGTTTGGGGGAGAAATTGGAGGAATTTGGGGGGAAATTTGAGGAATTCTGGGGAAATTTTGAGGAATTCTGGGGAAATTTGAGGGATTTGGGAGAAATTTTGAGGAATTTGGGGAGAAATTTGAGGGCTGGGGAGAAATTTGAGGAATTCGGGGGAAATTTTTAGGGATTTGGGGAAATTTTTAGGAATTTGGGGGAAATTTGAGGGCTGGGGAGAAATTTGAGGAATTCGGGGAAAATTTTGAGGAATTCTGGGGAAATTTGAGGAATTTGGGGGAAATTTTGAGGAATTCTGGGGAAACTTTTAGGAATTTGGGGGAATTTTTGAGGAATTTGGGGGAAATTTTGAGGAATTTGGGAGAAAATTGGAAATTTTGAGGAATTTGGGGAAAATTTGAGGGCTTTGGGGAGGAATTTTGAGGAATTTGGGGGAAATTTTGAGGAATTTGGGGAAATTTTGAGGAATTCTGGGGAAATTTGAGGAATTTGGGGGAAATTTTGAGGAATTCTAGGGAAATTTGAGGAATTCTGGGGAAGTTTTGAGGAATTTGGGAGGAATTTGGGGGAAATTTTGAGGACTTTGGGGGAAATTTTGAGGAATTCTGGGGAAATTTGAGGAATTTGGGGAAAACTGGAGGAATTCTGGGGAAATTTTGAGGAATTTGGGGGAAATTTGAGGACTTTGGGGAGAAATTTGAGGAATTTGGGGGAAATTTTTAGGAATTCGGGGAAATTTTGAGGAATTTGGGGGAAATTTGAGGAATTCTGGGGAAGTTTTGAGGAATTTGGGGGAAATTTGGGGGAAATTTTGAGGACTTTGGGGAGAAAATTGGAAATTTTGAGGAATTTGGGGAAAATTTGAGGACTTTGGGAGAAATTTTGAGGAATTCTGGGGAAATTTTTAGGAATACGGGGGAAATTTTGAGGAATTTGGGGAAAAATTGAGGAATTCTGGGGAAATTTGAGGAATTCTGGGGAAGTTTTGAGGAATTTGGGGGAAATTTGGGGGAAATTTTGAGGACTTTGGGGAGAAAATTGGAAATTTTGAGGAATATGGGGAAAATTTGAGGACTTTGGGAGAAATTTTGAGGAATTCTAGGGAAATTTGAGGAATTCTGGGGAAGTTTTGAGGAATTTGGGGGAAATTCTGAGGAATTTGGGGGAAAATTTGAGGAATTCTGGGGAGGTTTTGAGGAATTTGGGGGAAATTTTGAGGAATTTGGGGGAAATTTGAGGACTTTGGGGAGAAATTTGAGGAATTTGGGAGAAATTTGAGGAATTCTGGGGAAATTTTTAGGAATTTGGGGAAATTTTGAGGAATTCAGGGGAAATTTGAGGAATTTGGGGAAAATTTGAAGGGTCTTGGGGAAAATTTGGGGGGGGTTGAAGAATTTGGGGGGGGTTCTCAAAATTTTGGGGTTCTTTTTCCAAATTTAGGGGTTTTTTTTTTCTCAAAATCTGGGGGTTTTTCCCTCAAAATTTGGGGTTTTCCCTGAAAATTTGAGGGGTTTTTTCTTGAAAATTCAAAATTTTGCCTGAAATTTTGAGGTTCCCCCTCGGAATTTTGGGGTTTCCCCTCAAAATTTAGAGCTTTCTCACCCAAATTTGAAATTTGGGGGTTTCTTTCCAAATTTAGGGGGGGGCCCCCCTCAAAATTTTGGGGCTTTTCTCCAAGAATTTGGGGATTTTGTTGAAAATTTGAGGGTTTTTTCCCCAAATTTGGGCTTTTTGCCTTAAAATTTAGGGTTTTCCCCCAAAATTTAACGTTTTTTCTAACACCGCCCCCCCCCCCGGGGGTCCCCAAAATCCCTTCCGGGACCCCCCAAAATTGGGTGGGGACCCCAAAAGCCATCGACCCCAAAACCTCCTGATTTGTCCCCAAAATTGGGGGGGGGGACCCCAAAATTGGGGGGGACCCCAAAATCCCCTCATTTCTCCCCAAAAACCCATCCGGGGGGGGCCCCAAATTTCAGGGGGGGACCCCAAAACTGTGAGGGGACCCCAAAACCCCCTCGTTCGTCCCCAAAATTGGGGGGGGACACCCCAAAATCCCCTCTTTTCTCCCCAAAAACCCCATCGGGGGGGGGAAATGGGGGGGGGGGAACCCCCAAAATCCCCTTTTTTCTCCCCAAAACCCCCGGGGAGGGGGAAATTGGGGGGGGGGGCACCCCAAAATCCCCTTTTTTCTCCCCAAAACCCCCTCGTTCGTCCCCAAAATTCGGGGGGGGACCCCAAAATCCCCTCTTTTCTCCCCAAAAACCCCATCGGGGGGGGGAATTAGGGGGGGACCCCAAAATCCCCTCATTTCTCCCCAAAAACCCATCCGGGGGGGGCCCAAATTTCAGGGGGGGACCCCAAAACCGTGAGGGGACCCCAAAACCCCCTCGTTCGTCCCCCAAAATTGGGGGACGACCCCCAAATCCCCTCTTTTCTCCCCAAAAACCCCATCGGGGGGGGGGAATTAGGGGGGGACCCCAAAATCCCCTCTTTTCTCCCCAAAACCCAATCGGGGGGGGGAAATGGGGGGGGGGGAACCCCAAAATTCCCCTCTTTTCTCCCCAAAACCCCCTCGTTCGTCCCCAAAATTCGGGGGGGGGACCCCCAAAATCCCCTCATTTCTCCCCAAAAACCCCATCGGGGGGGGGAAATGGGGGGGGGGGAACCCCAAAATCCCCTCTTTTCTCCCCAAAACCCCCTGGGGGGGGGAAATGGGGGGGGGGAGAACCCCAAAATTCCCTCTTTTCTCCCCAAAACCCCCTCGTTCGTCCCCAAAATTCGGGGGGGGGGGGACCCCAAAATCCCCTCTTTTCTCCCCAAAAACCCCATCGGGGGGGGGAATTAGGGGGGGACCCCAAAATCCCCTCTTTTCTCCCCAAAACCCAATCGGGGGGGGGAAATGGGGGGGGGGGAACCCCAAAATCCCCTTTTTTTCTCCCCAAAACCCCCTCGTTCGTCCCCAAAATTCGGGGGGGGGGGACCCCAAAATCCCCTCATTTCTCCCCAAAACCCCATCGGGGGGGGGGGGGGAGCTGGGGGGAGCAGCCCAAAATCCCCTTTTTTCTCCCCAAAACCCTATCGGGGGGGGCCCAAAATTCGGGGGGGGGGCCCAAAACCCCCTCGTTCGTCCCCCAAAATTCCGGGGAGGGGGGGGGACCCCAAAATCCCCTCATTTCTCCCCAAAAACCCCATCGGGGGGGGGAAATGGGGGGGGGAACCCCAAAATCCCTTCATTTCTCCCCAAAATTCGAAGGGGGGGGGGGGGGGGAGGGGGCCCAAAACCTCTTCATTTCTCCCCAAAAACCCCCGCGGGGGGGTGGGAGGGGGGGAGGGGGGGGTGCCCAAAATTGGGGAGGGGGGAGACCCCAAAATCCCCCTCGTTTGTCCCCAAAACCCCTTCCCCCCCCCCCCTTCTTTTTTTTGTGTCGTTTTTTTTAATTTTCGCTCTATTTATGGGGGGGGGGAGGGGCGGGGCCCCCCCTTTTTTTTTCCGGGGGGGGGGGAGGGGAGGGGAGGGGGGGGTCCCCCCCCTCTTTTTTTTGGGGGGGTTTCCCCCGTTTTTGGGTTCTCCCCCCCCCCCCCCCCCCCTTTTTCGAGGCGTCTCTTTTTTCCAGTCGTTCAATAAAAGGCGAAAAAAAAGTGGTTTTTTTAAGGAAAAATGGAGTTGGGTTTTTTTTTTTCACGCCCCTCCCCCCCCCCCCCATCCCGAAATGGGGAAAAAGCGGCGGAAACGGGAAAAAGCGGTTCAAATGAGGCGAAACCAGTTAAAAAAAGGTAAAAAACCAGTTTAAATTGGGGCGAAACCAGTTAAAATGGGGCGAAAACAGTTAAAAATGGGCGAAACCAGTTTAAATTGGGGCGAAACCAGTTAAAATGGGGCGAAAACAGTTAAAATGGGGTGAAACCAGTTAAAATGGGGTGAAACCAGTTAAAAATGGGCGAAACCAGTTTAAATTGGGGTGAAACCACTTTAAAATGGGGCAAAACCAGTTAAAAAAAGGTAAAAAAACCAGTTTAAATTGGGGCGAAACCAGTAAAAAAAAGGTAAAACCAGTTTAAAATGGGGTGAAACCAGTTAAAAAAAGGTAAAAAACCAGTTTAAATTGGGGCGAAACCAGTAAAAAAAGGTAAAAAACCAGTTTAAATTGGGGCGAAACCAGTAAAAAAAAGGTAAAACCACTTTAAAATGGGGCGAAACCAGTTAAAAAAAGGTAAAAAACCAGTTTAAATTGGGCTGAAACCAGTAAAAAAAAGGTAAAACCAGTTAAAAATGGGTGAAACCAGTTTAAATTGGGGTGAAACCAGTTTAAAATCAGGCAAAACCAGTTAAAAAAAGGTAAAAAACCAGTTTAAATTAGCTGAAACCAGTTTAAATTGGGGTGAAACCAGTTTAAATTGGGGTAAAACCAGTTTAAAATCAGGCAAAACCAGTTAAAAAAAGGTAAAAAACCAGTTTAAATTGGGATGAAACCAGTTAAAATGGGGTGAAACCAGTTGAATTGGGGCGAAACCAGTAAAAAAAAGGTAAAACCAGTTGAAAATGGGGCGAAACCAGTTAAAAAAAGGTAAAAAACCAGTTTAAATTGGGGCGAAACCAGTAAAAAAAGATAAAACCAGTTGAAAATGGGGCGAAACCAGTTTAAAAAGGTAAAACCAGTTAAAAAAAGGTAAAAAACCAGTTTAAATTGGGCTGAAACCAGTTAAAATGGGGTGTAACCAGTTAAAAATGTGTGAAACCAGTTTAAATTGGGTGAAACCAGTTAAAAAGGGGTGAAACCAGTTAAAAAAAGGTAAAAAAACAGTTTAAATTGGGGCGAAACCAGTAAAAAAAAGGTAAAACCAGTTTAAATTGGGGCAAAACCAGTTTAAATGAGGTGAAACCAGTTAAAATGGGGTGAAACCAGTTGAATTGGGGCGAAACCAGTTTAAATTGGGGCGAAACCAGTAAAAAAAAGGTAAAACCAGTTTATAATGGGGCGAAACCAGTTAAAAAAAGGTAAAACCAGTTAAAAATGGGTGAAACCAGTTTAAATTGGGGCGAAACCAGTAAAACAAAGGTAAAACCAGTTTAAAACGGGGCGAAACCAGTTAAAATGGGGCAAAACCAGTTAAAAAAAAGTAAAACCAGTTTAAATTGGGGTGAAACCAGTTAAAATGGGGTGAAACCAGTTAAAAAAAGATAAAACCAGTTGAAAATGGGGCAAAACAGTTTAAAAAAGGTAAAACCAGTTAAAAATGGGTGAAACCAGTTTAAATTGGGGTGAAACCAGTTTAAAATGGGGTGAAACCAGTTAAAAAAAGGTAAAACCAGTTAAAAATGGGTGAAACCAGTTTAAATTGGGGTGAAACCAGTTTAAAATGGGTGAAACCAGTTAAAAAAAGGTAAAACCAGTTAAAAATGGGTGAAACCAGTTTAAATTGGGGCGAAACCAGTAAAACAAAGGTAAAACCAGTTGAAAATGGGGCAAAACCAGTTTAAAAAAGGTAAAAGCAGTTAGAAAAAGGTAAAAAACCAGTTTAAATTGGGCTGAAACCAGTTAAAAAAAGGTAAAACCAGTTTAAAATGGGTGAAACCAGTTTAAATTGGGGCAAAACCAGTTAAAAAAAGGTAAAACCAGTTAAAAAAAAGGTAAAAAACCAGTTTAAATTGGAGTGAAACCAGTTAAAATGGGGCGAAACCAGTTAAAAATGGGCGAAACCAGTTTAAATTGGGGCGAAACCAGTTAAAATGGGGCGAAACCAGTTTAAAAAGGGGCGAAACCAGTTTAAAACGGGTAAAAAACCAGTTAAAATGGGGCGAAGCCAGTATAAAAGGCCCCAAACCAGTATAAACTGGGATTAAACCGGCCAAAAAGAGGCCAAACCAGTATAAAGGGGCCTCGGCCGGTATAAAAAATGGGTTAAACGCGGTAAAACCAGTAAGAATCGAGCCAGAACCAGTAAGAATCGGGCCCGAACCAGTAAGAATCGGGCCCGAACCAGTCGCCCGGCCCTGGGCGCCGCCATGACACCCCCTCCAGCCCCGCCCCTTCCTCGATTGACAGCTCCGCCGTCCAATCACCGCCCGCCGCCGCACCCCTTTCCTCCCGCCTCCCCCGCGCTGCTAGCCAATCGCAGCGTGAGGATGCGTTTCCCCCCGCGCACTGCGTTTCCCCGCGCACCCCCTCCTTCCGCACGGCCGCGCGACGCGCCCCGCCCCGCCCCTCCCTCTCCTATTGGTCCGGCGGGATGCGTTCAACCAATCAGCGCTCGCATCCCTCCTCCCGCCTTCTCCGCTTGATTGACACCCCCCCTCCACCACTCCCCGCCCCGCGCCTCCTCCCCCTTCCTCGCCTCCTATTGGTCGACAGCTTGAGCGACGCGACGCTCAACCAATCAGCGCGCCGCCTACCCTCAGGGAGGGGGGCGGGCCCGCCCCATCTCTCTCCCCCCCCCCCCCCTCCGTGAGGCGCAGAGGGCGGCGCGGGCGCCATTTTGCGAGCAGCCCCCGAAGGCGGCGGCGGCGGGAGCGGGGCCCGGAGCGGTGAGGGGGGGGAAAATGGCGGAGGCCCCCGGGGGGAGGATCGAGGCGGGGGTGTGGGGGGGTGGGGAGACCCGTTTTTTGGGGGGGGGGGGGATAAAATGGGGGTGCAGGGGGGGGGGATGGGGAGAAGCGGGTTATGGGGGGGGGGGGGATAATGGCGGCCTCGCAGCGTGAGGGAAAGAGGCGGGAAAGGGATTTTGGGGGGGGGGGGGGGGAAGGGGGAAATGGGGGGGGGGGGGCTTGTGAGGGGAGAGGGGGGGGTGGGCGGGGTTTAAGGGCTGGGGGCGGGGCTTAGGCCTGAAAGGGGCGGGGTTCGGGCCTTTAAAATGGGGGGGTTCGGGCCTTAAAATGGGGGGTTGAGGCCTTAAGTGGGGGGGGGGAGATTTGGGCCTCGGGGGGGGGGGGGGGGATCTAGGCCTTTGGGGGCGGGGCTTAGGGGCAGAGGGGCGGGGTTTGAGGCCTTAAATGGAGGCCTTGGGGGCGGGGCTTAGGGCCTTAGGAGGGGGGCTTAGGGTTTTGGGGGGCGGGGCTTAGGGCCCTTGGGGGCGGGGTTTGAGGCCTGAAAGGGGAGGGGTGTCTAGGCTTTTGGGGGCGGGGTTTAGGGGCAGAGGGGCGGGGCTTAGGGTCTTTAGGGAGGTCTTGGCCCTTGGGGGCGGGGCTTAGGGCCCTTGGGGGCGGGGTTTAGGGGCAGAGGGGCGGGGCTTAGGGTCTTTTGGGGGGGGTCTTGGCCTTGGGGGCGGGGCTTAGGGCCCTTGGGGGTGGGGTTTAGGGGCAGAGGGGGGGGCTTAGGGACTTTAGGGGGGTCTTGGCCCTTGGGGGCGGGGTTTGGGGGCAGAGGGGTGGGGCTTAGGGTCTTAGGGGGCGGGGCTTGGCTTTTGGGGGCGGGGCTTAAGGCCTTAATGGGGGGTCTAGCCCTTTGGGGGCGGGGCTTAGGGCCTTAGGGGGGGTCCTCAGGGTTTGGGGGCGGGGCTTAGGGCTTTAGGGGGGTTCTCAGGGTTTGGGGGCGGGGCTTAGGGCCTAAGGGGGCGGGGCTTTGGATCTGGGGGGCGGGGTTTGAGACTAAAAGGGGGGGCTAGGCCTCAGGGGGCGGGGCTTAGGGCCTCAGGGGGCGGGGCTTAGGGCCTCGGGGGGCGGGGCTTAGGGCCTCGGGGGGGGTCCTCA
>NW_027415074.1:0-12649 GCF_964106895.1 Numenius arquata
GGGACTGGGAGGCTGGGGGAGACTGGGCGATACCGGGGGCTGAGGAGACTGGGGAGATTGGGGGGACTGGGGGAGACTGGGAAGACTGGGGATACTTGGAGGATACCGGGGGCTGGGAGGACTGGGGGGACTGGGGCAGACTGGGGGGACTGGGAAGACTGGGAGGACTGGGGGGACTGGGGATACTTGGGGGATACCAGGGGCTGGGAGGACTGGGGGGACTGGGGCAGACTGGGGGGACTGGGAAGACTGGGAGGACTGGGGGGACTGGGGATACTTGGGGGATACCAGGGGCTGGAGGGCTGGGAGGACTGGGGCAGACTGGGGGGACTGGGAAGACTGGGAGGACTTGGTGAGACTGGGGGACTGGTGGACTGGGAGGACTGGGGGGGACTGGGCGGACTGGGGGATACCGGGGGGCTAGGGGGACTCGGGGAGACTTGGGGGGACTGGAGGGCACTGGGGAGACTGGGAGGACTGAGGGAAACTGGGGGGACTGGGGGAAACTGGGGAGACTGGGAGGACTGGGGGTAACTGGGGAGACTGGGGATACTGGGGGGACTGGGGGAGACTGGGGGGACTGGGGAGACTGGGGATACCAGTGACTCAGTTTCCCGATGTTGGGGGCCGGGGGGGGCCCCCGCTGCCCCCCCCGCAACGTGAGGGGACTGCCACCCCCCCGCCCCCCCAAAACTGGGCCCCACCCACCCCCCCCAGACCGAAGGGACCCTCCCAATTGCCTCTGCACCCCGAAACTGCCCCCCCCCGGAACGGCCCCAGGCCACGCCCCTCCCGCCACAAGCCACGCCCTATCCATAAGCCACGCCCCAACCCAGACCACTAAGCCACGCCCATTCATAAAACCACGCCCCTTCGCCTTGAGCCACGCCCCACCCCTAAGTCACGCCCCCACCCCTAGCCACACCTCCTCGCTAAGCCACGCCCCCATTCAACAAAGCTAAGGCACGCCACGCCCACAAAAGTCACGCCCCCTTTCCGTTTCCTGGCGGGAGACGGGAGGCCACGCCCCTGGCGGGAGCGGAGCGCGGTGAGGCGCGCGGGGGGGGGCATCGGTGCTGGGGGGGCACCGGGACCCATAGCGGGCTGTGGGGTGCGGGGGGGTGACTCTGCCCCACGGCGGGCTGGGGGCGTGGGGGGACACCCGGTCCCACGGCAGGCTGGAGGTGGTGGGGGGGGCATGGGGTGAGCCAGCCCCAATGGCAGTCTATGGGGCAGAGGGTGGCCCAGCCGCATGGCAGGTTGTGGGGGGCACCAGGGACACCCAGCCCCATGGCAGTCTATGGGGCAGGGGGGTGGCCCAGCCCCATGGCAGGTTATGGGGGCACCAGGGACACCCAGCCCCATGGCAGTCTATGGGGCAGGGGGGTGGCCCAGCCCCATGGCAGTCTATGGGGCAGAGGGTGACCCAGCCCCACGGCAGTCTATGGGGTGGGGGTGATCTGTCCCCATGGCAGTCTATGGGGCAGGGGGGTGGCCCAGCCCCATGGCAGGTTATGGGGGCACCAGGGACACCCAGCCCCATGGCAGTCTATGGGGCAGAGGGTGGCCCAGCCCCACGGCAGTCTATGGGGTGGGGGTGATCTTTCCCCATGGCAGTCTATGGGGCAGGAGGGTGACCCAGCCCCATGGCAGTCTATGGGGTGGGGGTGATCTGTCCCCATGGCAGTCTATGGGGCAGAGGGTGACCCAGGCACATGGCAGTCTATGAGGCAGGGGGTGGCCCAGCCCCATGGCAGTCTATGGGGTGGGGGTGATCTTTCCCCATGGCAGTCTATGGGGTAGAGGGTGACCCAGCCCCATGGCAGCCTATGGGGTGGGGGTGATCTGTCCCCATGGCAGTCTATGGGGCAGAGGGTGGCCCGGCCCCATGGCAGCCTATGGGATGGGGGTGATCTGTCTCCATGGCAGCCTATGGGGCAGGGGGTGGCCCAGCCCCACACCTCTCCATGGGTCTGACGGCTGCCCCCCAAACCCCCCCCTCCAGCCCCATGGCGGGGGGCGAGCGCGAGACGCTGCTGGCCCTGCAGTGGGGGCTGTCGGAGGAGGAATTCCAGACCTTCAAGTACCTGCTGGAGGGGACGCTGCCCCACGGGGCGCTGAGCCCCACATCCCGCCCCGAGCTCTGCCGCCTCCTGCTTCAACGTTTCCCGGGAAAAGCCCTGGAAGTGACCGCCGACGTTCTCCGCCGCCTCGGCCGCCGTGACCTCCTGCGCCTCCACCGCCTCCCCGGCGCCGAGGAAGAGGAGGAGGAAGGTGAAGAAAGAAGAGGAGGTGAAGAAAAAGAGACCCCCAAGGAGAAGGAGAAGGTGGCACCCAGCGCCTCCTCCTCCTCCTCTTCCTCCTCCCTGGGGGGATGTAGCGGGGATGTGGGGGGGCGTCAACCCCCTCCGGGGGTGGCGTGTTCCCCCCGTTTGTTGACGGAGAAGGATTTGCTGGGAATCGCTCAAAAATTGGGCAAAGAGTGGGAAGAGGTGGGGATCGGGTGCCTGGGGCTGGAGAGGAGCCGGCTGGAGCAGATCCGGGAGGAAGAGGGGGGTAACGCCGTCATGAGGAGCTTCCAGATGCTGCGGGAATGGAGGAGGAAGGAAAAAGGGGGAGCCACAGCCCCCCGACTCTTAGCCTGCCTGGCCCCCGCCCGCCTGGATCCCGAAATCCTCCAGCTCCTCCAGAGCTTCCAGGGGGAGTGAAAAGTGGGGGGGGGGGCTCCCCCTCAGCCTGGGTTTTTTTTTTTTTTTGGGGGGGGGGGGAAGGGGGAGATTAAAAGCGGTTTTATTCCAAAAGGTGGGGTTTTGGGGCGATCGCTGAGCTCTGCCTGACTTTATTCCCAATTTAAGGGAGAAAAATGGGGCTCGGGGGGGGTCCCCACTCACACATCCCCCCCTCGACACCCCCCCCGGCCTGTTTTGGGGGGAAAAGGGGGAGATTAAAAGCGGTTTTATTCCAAAAGGTGGTTTTTGGGGTGATCGCCGAGCTCTGCCTGACTTTATTCCCAATTTAAGGGAGAAAAATGGGGCTCGGGGGGGGTCCCCACCTTCCCACCCCTCTCCTCTCCCCTCCCACCTGCTCCCCCCCCCCCTTCTGCCCCCCCACTCACCCCCCACCCCCCTCAACCCAATTTTGGGGGAAAAAGGGGGAGATTAAAAGCGGTTTTATTCCAAAAGGTGGGGTTTGGGGTGATCGCCGAGCTCTGCCTGACCTTATTCCCAATTTAAGGGAGAAAAATGGGGCTCGGGGGGGGTCCCCACTTTCCCACCCCTCTCCTCTCCCCTCCCACCTGCCCCCCCCCCTTATCCCCCCCCCCTCACCCCCCCTCGACCCAATTCTGGGGGGAAAAGGGGGAGATTAAAAGCAGTTTTATTCCAAAAGGTGGGGTTTTTTTGGAGGGGGAGAGCTGAGCCCTGCCCGACTTTATTCCCAATTTAAGGGAGGAAAATGGGGCTGTGAGGGGGGGGGTCCCCACTTGACCACCCCCCTCCTGCACCCCCACTTTCCCCCACCCCCCTCCCACCCTGTTTTGGGGGGAAAAGGGGGAGATCAAAAGCGTTTTTATTCCAAAAGGTGGGTTTTGGGGTGATCGCCGAATCCTGCCCGATTTATTCCCAATTTAAGGGTGGAAAACGGGGCTCGGGGGGGGGTCCCCACCTTCCCACCCCTCTCCTCTCCCCTCCCACCTGCCCCCCCCCCCCCCCTTCTGCCCCCCCACTCACCACCACCCCCCCCAACCCAATTTTGGGGGGAAAAGGGGGAGATTAAAAGCGATTTTATTCCAAAAGGTGTTTTTTGGGGTGGGGGAGCCGAGCCCTGCCCGACTTTATTCCCAATTTAAGGGAGGAAAATGGGGCTCTGGTGAGGGAGGGGGGCACCTGCCCAACCCTCTCCTGCCCCCCCCCCCCCTTCTGCCCCCCCCACTCACCCCCCCACCCCCCTCACCCCTTTTTTGGGAGAAAAAGGCAAGATTAAAAGAGTTTTTATTCCAAAAGGTGGTTTTTGGGGCGATCGCCGAATCCTGTCCGATTTATTCCCAATTTAAAGTGGGAGCTGGGGGGAAATGGGGCTCGGGGAGGGGGGGGGGCACTTGCTCACCTGCCCCCTCCCACCCCGTTTTGGGTAGAAAAGGGGGAAATTAAAAGAGTTTCTATTCCATTGAGGTATTTTTGGAGGTGGGCACCGAGTCTTGCCCAACTTTATTCTAATTTAAGGGTGGAAAAGGGGACTCTGCTCCTCTTCCTCGGAGCTGGGGGGGGTCCGGCGAGGTCTGGGGGGGGTGGGAAGTGGGGTATTTTTTTGGGGGGGGGGGTGTCCTTACAGATCCCATCCCAGCCGCTCCATCTCCTCCAGGAAGAAATCCCTGGTGACAGCGGGGCTGAGGACGATTGGGAGGAAGATGATCCCCCAAGAGCTTCCAGGGGGATTACTGAGGGGGTTCCCACCTTCCCCCCCCCCCCCCATCCCTCCCCAGCCCCATTTTGGGTGGAAAAGGGGGAAATTAAAAGAGTTTCTATCCCATTGAGGTATTTTTGGAGGTGGGCACCGAGTCTTGCCCAACTTTATTCTAATTTAAGGGTGGAAAAGGGGGCTCTGCTCCTCTTCCTCGGGGCTGGGGGGTGGGAAGTGGGGTATTTTTTTTGGGGGGGGGGGTTCCTCACAGATCCCGTCCCAGCCGCTCAATCTCCTCCAGGAAGAAATCCAGGTCCCCCCGGGTGACAAGGGGGCTGGTGACGATCTGGCGGAAGAAGTTGACCCTGGGGCCGTGGGGCTGGTAACTCACCATCATGGAGCCCTCCTTCATCATCCTCTCCTTGATGGCGGGGGCCACCTGCGCCGGGGGCAGGACTGAAGGGTGTGGTTTTTTTTTCTGGGGGGGGGGGTGGTTTGAAGGGTCTTTTTGTTAACTAGGGGGGGGTCCTGTACTCACCTTGCCCAGCCTGGGCCAGTAGTCGGGGGAGCCTTCCCGGCCCCGCAGGCTTGGGGGCACGAACCAGAAGCAGAGGTTGATGAATTCCGGCTGCAGGGGGAGGAAGAGGAGGAGGAGGATGAGGAGGAGGAGGAAGAAAGGGATCACAGCCCCTCCCTCCCGCCACCCACCAAGGCCCAGACCCCCGAGGTGGGGGGCACCGGTTTGACCCCCATCCCCATTTTGGGACCACCTCGGGGGTTTAAACCTTGGAATAGGTGCTTTTTGCTGAAGGGGGGGCACCAGTTTGCCCCCCACCCCCCCCATTTCAGGACCACCCCAGGGGTTTAAACCTCAGGGCAGGTCATTTTGGGGCCGTAGGGTGTTATTAAGAGGGGGGGACACACACATAACCCCCTCCCCCCCCCCAAGCAGCACCCAAGCCCTACCTCCACCACCAGCTGGAAGCCCTCCCTCCTCTTCACCTCCTGGGCCAGGTACCTGGGGAGGAAGAAGAGGAAGAAGATGAACCCCCGTGAGTTTGGGGGGGGGTGTGTGTCACAGCCTTGCATGTCTGTGTGTGTCCCCCCGTGTCCCCAAGGCTCACCGGGTGATGGCGAAGGCCCTCTCCACGCGTCGGGCAAGTCCCTGTGTCCCCAGGGCTTTCCAGAGGAGCCAGAGTTTGAGACAATCCACCCTCCGGCCGCACTGGGGGGTCTTGTCCCCCGTGTCGTAGGTGACATCGTAAAACTTATCGGGTTGGAAAAGGTAGGTGGCCCCGGCGCCGTGGCAACGCTGGAGGAGACCCTGTGTTGGGGGGGGGGGGAGAGAGAAGATGTAGGGAGATGTGGGGCAGCCCCATATTGAGGGGCGGGAGGGTTAAAAAAAGGGGGTGGTGGGACCTACGGAGGCGTCGCGGAGGAGAAAGGCTGAGCACTGCAAACCCACTGCCAGCATCTTGTGGGGGTTCCAGGCCACCGAGTCGGCCCTGAAGGAGAGGTTTTTTTTTTTTTGGGGGGGGGGGGGGGTGTGTTATGGAGAGAGGGGGGGTCCCCAGTCCTGAAACGGGGAGTTTTGAGCCCGTTTTGTGGGCACTGGGAGCGGGGTGGGGGGGTTACTCACCTCTCGATGCCGGCCAGGAGGTGCCGGTGTTTTGGGGAGAGGAGGGCGCTGCCGCCCCAGGCTGCCTGGAAGGGAAGGAGAGGGAGATGGGGGGCGAAGGGGGGAGGAAGACGACACAGCCTGGGGGGTTCCCAGGGGACACGTGTGTCGTTGTGTTCCCCGCCCCTAGCCAGCTCCACGTCTCCCCCCGTGACTCACGTCCACGTGGAACCAGAGGCCGTGGCGCTGGCAGATGTCGGCGATGCTGCCCAGAGGGTCGAAGGCGCCCAGGACCGTGGTGCCGCAGGTGGCACAGACGAAGAACGGCTCGGCGCCCTGGGTTGGGGGGGGACAGGGGACATTGGGATGGGGCAGGGGACACTGGAGTGGGACAGGGGACAAGGACAGATGACACTGGGATGGGGCAGGGAACGGACAGGGGACATTGGGATGGGGCAGGGGACAGTGGACAGTGGGATGGGGCAGGGAACAGGGACAGGGGACATTGGGATGGGGCAGGGGACAGTGGACAGTGGGATGGGGCAGGGAACAGGGACAGGGGACAGTGGGATGGGGCAGGGAACAGGGACAGGGGACAGTGGGATGGGGTGGGGGACACTGGGATGGGGCAGGGAACAGGGACAGGGGACATTGGGATGGGCCAGGGGACAGTGGACAGTGGGATGGGGCAGGGGACAGGGGACATTGGGATGGGGATAGGGGACAGGGACAGAGGAGCCCTGGGTGGATGGCTCTGCCCCAGCCCCCCCCGTGCCCCCCACCCCGCCTCACCTCAGCCTTGGCCCTCTGGATCTCCCTCTCCAGCTCCTCGGGGACCATCTTCCCCCTGGGGACAGGGACTGATGACACCTCTGGCGGGTTGGGGACACGGGGCGGGGGGCGTGAGGGGGGGGTGTCACCCCTGTCACACTCACCCCGGGTCGGTGCCCACCAGGCGGACGTTGTCGGTGCCGATGCCCAGGAAGGCGGCTCCTTTCTGGATGGAGTAATGGCACTGGGAGACAGGGCGGGGGGTGTGTCAAAAACTGGGGGTCAGACCCCAAATCTTTGTCCCCCAAACCCCGTCCCCTCCTTGTCCCCCCCGTCCCACCTCCTGGGAGGCGAAGAGGGCCAGGGGTGGCAGAGCCCAGTTGCCCTTCCTCCGGCTCTCCGGGAAGCGGTGGAAACGGGCCACGTTCATGGCGTACATGTTGGAGATGGAGCCTCCTGCCAAAGTAAAGGGGGTAGGGGAAGGAGAGGGGGGGGACACAATGACGATAGGGACAGGGGGGTGACAAGCCACCACCGGGGGGACAGGGGACGAGGAGGAAGCACCGGGAAGGATGGGGGTTACCCGGGGCGAAGATGCCATCGCCACTGCTCCATCCCACCAGCTCCCGCAGCTTGGCCAGGACCACCTCCTCCATCAGCACGAACACCGGGGCGATCTCGTAGGTGTATCTACAGGGGGGGGACACACACACACACGGCACCCCTTGGAGGAGGGGGGGGACAACACACGGCACCCACACGCACATCCCCCCCCAATCCCCTCCCTCCCAATTTTGGGGCACGTACTGGCTGGTGTTGAGGGCCTCGGTGATGAAGCGTCCGGCCAGCGCATGGTGGTCCAGGCCGGAGAAGAGCTGGTTGAAGAAGCGAGGGTGACCTGGGGGTTGGGGGGGGGACACACAATGGGGACAGCGTGAGAGGCAAGGGGACAGGAGCCACCCCCCTCCTCCCTCAAGTCACCACGGGCAGTCAAGCACTGGGGACACTGCCGCGAGGGGGCAACTGGCACCTGTGGGAGAGGGGCCACCTCCGGAGCCATGTGTGTGATGGGGACACGCGTGGGGACGTGATGGAACCATGTGGGGGGACCCGCGTGTGGGACAGGGACATGCGTGGGGACGTGTCAGATCCATGTGGGGATGTGATGGAGCCATGTGTGGGATGGGGACACACATGGGGACGTGATGGAACTATGTGAGGACGTGATGGACCTGCGTGTGGGATGGGGACACACGTGGGGACATGATGGAGCCATGTGTGGGACGGGGACACACATGGGGACATGTCAGACCCGCGTGGGGACATGTCAGACCCATGTGGGGACGAGATGGACCCATGTGTGGGACAGGGACACACGTGGGGACGTGGTGGACCCGTGTGTGGGATGGGGACACGCGTGGGGATGTGTCAGACCCATGTGGGGACGAGATGGACCCCTGTATGGGACAGGGACACGCGTGGGGATGTGATGGAGCCATGTGTGTGACAGGAACACGTGTGGGGACATGATGGACCCCTCTGTGGGATGGGGACATGAATGGGGACATGATGGACCAGCTGGAGCCAAACTGGGACTAGTTGGGGTCAAACTGGGACCAACTGGATGGGCTGGGGCCAAAACAGGGCCGGCTGGGGCTGAACTGGGACTGGCTGGGGCCGAACTGGGACCAACTGGGGCTGGCTGGGGCCAAAACCAGCTGAACTGGGACCAGCTGGGGCCAAAATGGGACCAGCTGGGGCTGAATTGGGACCAGCTGGGTCCAAAGTGGGACCAGCTGGGGCTGGCTGGGGCCAAAACCAGCTGAACTGGGACCAGCTGGGGCCAAAATGGGACCAGCTGGGGCTGAATTGGGACCGGCTGGGTCCAAACTGGGACCAGCTGGGGCTGGCTGGGGCCAAAACCAGCTGAACTGGGACCAGCTGGGGCCGAAATGGGACCAGCTGGGGCTGTCTGGGGCCAAAACCAGCTGAACTGGGACCAGCTGGAGCCAAAATGGGATGGGTTTGGACCAAAATGGGGCTGTCTGGGGCTGAACTGGGACCGGCTTGATCCAAACTGGGGCCGGCTTGATCCAAACTGGGGCCGGCTGGGGCCAAAACCAGCTGAACCAGGACCAGCTGGGTCCAAACTGGGACCAGTTGGAACCGAACTGGGACCAAACTAGGATCAACTGGGACTGGCCGGGGCCAAAACCAGCTGAACTGGGACCAGCTGGTTCCAAAATGGGATGGGTTTGGACCAAAACAGTGTGGGTTTGGACCAAAACGGGGATGGCTGGGGTTGAACTGGGACCAGCTGGGTCCAAACTGGGACTAGCTGGGTCTGAACTGGGACTAGCTGGGTCTGAACTGGGACCGAACTGGGACCAAGTGGGGCCAGGTGGGGCCAAAACCAGCTGAACTGGGGCCAGCTGGGGCCAAACTGGGACCAGTTGGGGCCGAACTGGGACTAGCTGGGGCCGAACTGGGACTAGACTGGGACTAGCTGGGGCCAGGTGGGGCCAAAACCAGCTGAACCAGGGTCAGCTGGGGCCAAAACAGGATGGGTTTGGACCAAAATGGGGCTGGCTGGGGCTGAATCGGGACTAGCTGGGGCCAAACTGGGACCAAACTGGGATCAGCTGGGGCCAAACTGGGACCAAACTGGGACCAAACTGGGATCAACTGGGGCCAGGTGGGGCCAGAACCAGCTGAACTGGGACCAGCTGGGGCTGAAACAGGATGGGCTGGGGCCAAAATGGGATGGGTTTGGACCAAAATGGGGCTGGCTGGGGTTGAACTGGTGCCAGACTGGGGCTGAACTGGGACCAAACTGGGATCAGCTGGGGCCAAGTGGGGCCAGAACCAGCTGAACTGGGACCAGCTGGGGCTGAAACAGGATGGGCTGGGGCCAAAATGGGATGGGTTTGGACCAAAATGGGATGGGTTTGGACCGAAACAGGGCTGGCTGGAGTTGAACTGGTGTCAGACTGGGGCTGAACTGGGCCAAACTGGTGTTGGGGGATCTGACCGGTGCGGACGCTGAGGCGGATGACGTCCCGGCATCGCTCCAGGAGCCTCTCCCTCCTCTCCCCCTGGTTCCGCAGCTCCAGATCCAGCAGCTCCCGCAGTTCCTCCGGCTCCTTCCACTCGCAGACCTGCGGGGACACGGGGACAGGGACACACACATACAGGATGGGGTCCCCAACCAGGGGGACAGTCCCCTGTCCCCCTCCCTCGGGCTGTCACCCACCTTTTGGGTGACATCCGTCCCCTTCCTCACGGCCTCCTCCAGCAGGATCTGGAGGGCTTCCCGGAGGAATTCCTCCCCGCCGGCTTTATCCAGCCCTGGATGCTCCAGCTCCTCGCTCTCCGCCATCACCCCCGGTCCCTGTCACCTACAGGGTGACCGTCACCCCCCCCATGCTGTGACATCCCAGGGTTGGGGGTGGGGGTGTCCCCCCAACACCTCCCCCCCCCCCCCCAATCCCTGGGTCTCACCTCGATGGGAATTTTCCTCCAGGGCCACGTAGTCGTTGAGGAGGGGACAAGGGACAAAGTACAAAGTGGCCAGAAGCCACTCTTAAAGGAACAGCCCCGGGGGGGGGTCCCCAAGGCTGTGTGTCCCCCCCTTAAAGCTCTGTCCCCCCGCTAAAGCTCTGTCCCTCCCCAAAGCTCTGTGTCCCCCCCCAAAGCTCTGTCCCCCCCCATGCTCTGTCATCCCCCTAAAGCTCTGTCCCCCCCCAAAGCTCTGTGTCCCCCCCCAAAGCTCTGTCCCCCCCCATGCTCTGTCATCCCCCTAAAGCTCTGTCCCCCCCACAAAGCTCTGTGTCCCCCCCCAAGCTGTGTCCCCCCCCAAAGCTGTCTCCCCCAAGCTCTGTCCCCCCAAAAGCTCTGTGTCCCCCTCCAAGCTCTGTCCCCCCCAAAGCTTTGTCCCCCCCAAAACTCTGTGTCCCCCCCCTAAAGCTCTGTGTCCCCCCCAAAGCTCTGTGTCCCCCCCAAAGCTCCGTGTCCCCCCACTAAAGCTCTGTACCCCCCCCAAAGCTGTCCATCCCCCGAGCTCTGTCCCCCCCCTAAAGCTTTGTCCCCCCCCCCAAACTCTGTGTCCCCCCCCAAAGCTCTGTGTCCCCCCACTAAAGCTCTGTGTCCCCCCCTCTAAAGCTGTCCCCCCCTGCTAAAGCTGTCCCTGTCCCCTGCCAGGGGGTGTCTGGGGACCAGGCAGGGGGTGGCACAGGGGGGGACAATGCCCCCCTGTGGGGGGTGTCACAGGGAGAGGGAAGGGGTGACAATCACCAGGCAGTGTCGTCCCCCCCAGCGCTGTCCCCCCCCCCTTCCCCCCACCACAACAGGGACGTGGATGTGGCCTATTAGGGGACAACATGGGAGGGGGGGGCCACACCAGCATTGTCACCCCCGGCCATGCCAGGGGGACACCCAGACCCCCCCGCTGAGGACAGGCCTGTCCCCATCGGCGGGGGGGGCGGAGCAGACCCTGTTTGCCCCCCCCCCCCCCCCCCCCCCGCCATGGGTCTGCCCCGGGGTGGGGGGGGGGGAAAGGGGACAGAGGAAGGAGGGGACAAGCCCCCCGGGGGGGGGGTCACGGCGGAATGGGCCCCCTCAGGGGGGTAAAACACACACACACCCCCCAGGGGCAATGGGGGGGGTCAGGCCTACCCCGGGGTGGGGGAACAACGAGGGGGGGGAGGGGGGCAATAAGAGCGGGGCACCCCCCCTCCCCGGCGGCAAGAAGGTAGAGGGGGCTCCCCCGGGGGAAGCGGGGCGGGCAGCGGGGCCCGGGATCGGGGTGGGGGGAGTCGGGGATCGGGGGTCGGCCCCGCCGGCCCGGACTAGGCCTCACCGCCACCCCGGAGCCCGTTGCCACGGCAACTAGCCCGGCCCCAAGATGGCGGCTCCGCGGGGGGGGGAGGGTGGGGGGGGCGGTGTCAGGCGGCGGCGTTGCGCATGCGTGGCGCGCCCCCCCCACGCCCGGCCCCAGCTCCAGCCCCACGCCGGAAGTGGTTCTCTCCCCCCCCCATCCCGGGAGAGGGGCGGGAAGGTGGGCGTTTCCGGTTCCGGGTCGTCGGCGGCGGCCGAGGAAAGGGGGGGGGGCGCCCCGGGGCCGCGGCTGTTTGTAAAACTTATCGGTGCGGCGGGCGGCGCGGAGCGGAGCGCGGAGGGGCCGCGGCAGGTACGGGAGGGGACGGGGACTAGGCCCTCCCCTCCCACACGGAGGGGGGCCGGTGGAGGTTGGGGGGGCGGCGGGAGGGGGGAAGGAGGAAAGGGGGCCGCCATCGGCCGCGCGCCTCACCATCGGACTAGGCCGCACCGCCGCCGCACCGCCCCCACCGGGCAGGACCGGGGAGGGAAGGGGAGGGGAGGGGGGGGGGGGGAACCGGGGGGCGGGACGGGGAGGGGAGGGGGGGGTTTCGATGGCGGGGAGGGCCCAGCGCGCAGGCGCGGGGCTCCCCGACCGGGAGGGGCGGGCCCCGCCCCCAGCGGGGTCACCCCCCCCTCCCCGTCCTTTCGCCCCCCCCCCCCCGCCACGGTGTGACACCCCGCACCCCCCCCGCGATGCCCTCCCCCTTCCCGGGACCCCCCCCCGTCTCACCCCGCCCCGGGATTCCCCACCGATATCGGGTCTCCCCACCCCCCCCGTGCCCCCCGCCCCCCCCCCCAAATGGCATCATGCCCCACACACACACACACATCACACCCCCTCCCGTGTCATCGCCCCCCCTTACTTAATGTCACCCCCCCCAACCACTGAGCTACCCCCAGGCCCCCTCCCCACTGTCACCCCCTCCCCGCCCCCCCCCCCCAAACCAGCCCCATGTCACCCCCCCAGGGGCCAACTCCCATCCC